>NC_066552.1:3729504-3757004 GCF_024679095.1 Eriocheir sinensis
GGAAACAAGAATTAAGTGACCTTCGAACTAAACTCAAAACACAAAAAAACAAAACCAGAAACGGAAATATAATAAATCACTAAAATAAAACAAAAACCAAAACTTCTTAAATGTAAAACAAAATACAGAAAAGAAAAGGAAACAAAAATTAAATGATCTCCAAACCAAACAAATTAAAAACAGAAATATAATAAAAAAACGAAAAAAAACAAACCAGAACTTCTCAAATTAAAAAAAAATACAGAAAAAAGAAAAGAAAGCGAGAATTAAATGACTTTTCAAACATAAATCAAACACACACAAAAAAAGAAAAAGATAAATTACACGTATCGAAAAAAATCACAACAAAAGACAACAAGAATAAGCAAGCACCAAATAACCTTCACAAGCTAAAGAAAAAAAAGTATAAATAAAAGTCAAACATCAATTCACGAACGCAAACACACAAGGTAAAAATTGGTCAACCAGTTCCCCGTTTTCTTCAGCCGCGTCCACAGAAAACGGAGGAAGACGAGGACACACGGGAGACCAAATTAAAAAAGCTCTTGTCGTGTTTGTGGAAGATATACCTTGTTTATCTTTTTCCTCTCTCTCTCTCTCTCTCTCTCTCGTGTCCAGCAAAAATCAGACAAAACTGACACTGTGAACCATGAGAGAGAGAGAGAGAGAGAGAGAGAGAGAGAGAGAGAGAGAGAGAGAGAGAGAGAGAGAGAGAAAATTGGGTTACATTCTGGGGATCATCGGACAGGGACAGAGAGAGAGAGAGAGAAAGAGGGCGAGGGAATAAGCAAGGGTCAGAGGGAAGGAAGGAAGGAAGGAAGGAAACAAACAAACAAACAAACAAAAGAAAGAAAGAAAGAAGAAAGAAAGAAAGAAAGAAAGGAAGGAAGGAAGGAAGGAAGGGAAGAAAGAAAGAAAGAAAGAAAGAAAGAAAGAAAGAAAAAAGAAAACACCACATTGATAAAGAAAACGAAGGGCAAGGAACAGCGTGTGAAGAATCAACAGAAAAACAGACAAACACACAGACAGACAGACAAACAGACAGAAAGACAAAAAAAAAACACGAACACAAACACTCACACAGACAAACAGACAGACAAAGAGACAGACAGACAGACAGAGAACAAACACTGACAAGGGAGAAAGAAAGATACAGAAGAGACAGAACGAAGACTAAAGAATAAAAAAAAAGGGAGTAAAAAGTGAAGACGATAAAAATGATGTGACGAACTCGACTTTAAAACACGAATTCATAAAAGCTAAATTTCTCTTCACCCTTTTGACCTCTCGCCTTGTCCCGGTGTTAATGAGGGCAGATGATGACAGGGAGGGAGAGGGGGAGGAGGAGGAGGAGGAGGAGGAGGAGGAAGAAGAGGAGGAGGATGGAAGGAGAGAGAGGAAGAGCAAGAGAGAAAAAAAATGCAAAAAGTGTGAATTCGAGACAAAAACGAAAAGATGTACAATTACGATGCGAGAGAGAGAGAGAGAGAGAGAGAGAGAGAGACCCTTATAATGACATTAGGAAAAATTATCCCTCCGCTTTTTTTTTCCTTTAACTTTGAGATAAACTTTTACTTCGTGACAAAAAAAAAGAAACGCAACTTTTCTAACATAATTTACCGTGAACAAGGAATTCTCTCTCTCTCTCTCTCTTTTTTTTATTTTTATCTTAAAGCCTAACCTGTTCACAAATTGTTCAGCCACTGGTTCACAAACAGTTTATATTGTTGCCGGTGTGTGAACTGCTGAGGCAGCTGACCGGACGCAAGGAGACGGTTCCATATATGCACGTAAGTGTTTATAAACTGCCTCTGGTAGTGAGTCGTCCGGCATCGCTGCACCACCAGAGCCGTGGGTGCCGCCTTCCTGCTGTATTTTGTACAGAGTGGTGAGGGCCACGTCTCGCCGGTGTTGGAGGGTCTGCAGGGTCGGTAGGTGCTCCGGTTGTCGAGCAGTGATGATCCTCCACGCCCTCTCCTGGATCTTGTCGAGGAGCGCGAGATGGGTACTGGCAGCTCCCCCCCACGTTAGGCACGAATACTCAAGGGAGGATCGGATTTGTGCCTTGTATAAGACCTCGCGCCCTCGACTGTCCATCAGCCAGGAGATTCTGCGTAGGGACGTCAGCTTCCGTGAGGCTGCCCTTGCCAGCTGCTGGATGTGCGTGCGGAAGGTCAGCCTGGAGTCATATGTGAGGCCCAGCACCTCCACTTCCTCACGTGGCGTCAGCTTGAGTCCCTCAAATTCAAGCTGGAGATCCACAGGTGTCCTGGCCACTACCAGCAGCTGAGTTTTGCTGGGGCAAACTTAACCTCCCCAATCTGCAATTCGCCGGAGTGTGGCTCTTAGTTGGCGTGCTGCCTGGGCCTCTCCTCCTGGCTCTATTTTGTGAGTCAAAGTGATGTCATCTGCGAACGCTTTGGCACTAGGAACAAGATGGAGGAGGTCATTTATGTATATGTTCCATAGAAGTGGCCCGATGACGCTGCCTTGTGGCACGCCGGCGTGGATCCGTTGTGGGGAGGACTTGTGCCCATTCAGGACCACTTGAAGGTGGCGTTCCTCTAATTTTCCATCAGGCACAGAAGCTTTCCCTCCAATCCGGCTGCTCTCATTTTTTCTAATAGGGCGGTGTGCCACACTCGGTCAAATGCGCCCTCAATGTCTAGTGCCAGAGCAGCAGTGGCTCTTCCTTGGTCCAGCTGTGAACTCCATTCGTTGGATAGTAGTAGGTGGAGATCGGCTGCTGACCGGTTTTTCCTGAAGCCGAACTGCCTGGCACTCAACAGATAGTGCCTATCCAGGTGTCTAGTGATCCGCTCAGCCACTATTCCCTCCAACACTTTTGCCCCTGTCTCTCTCTCTCTCTCTCTCTCTCTCTATCTATCTATCTATCTATCTATCTATCTATCACGCTTCTTAGCATATTCTCACTCCCTTTCTCTCTCTCCTTTCCTAATTCCCTTTCTCTCTCCCTCCCTCTCTCCCTCCCTCCTTTCCTTCTCTCCTTAGGTCCTCTCTCTACGGTCCTTAAGCCTCCTTGCCAAGTCTAAGGCGCACTGAAGACTTAGGAAGGAAGGAGGGAAGGCAGGGAAGGAGGCAGAGAAGAGAAGGAGGAGAGGATTATGTTACATAAAGGAGAGAGAGAATGATAGGAAGGAATGAAGGAAGGAAGAAGGGAATAGAGGAAGGATGGAGGGATGGCAGGAAAGAAGGAAGGAAGGAAGGAGGAAGGGAGAGAAGAAAGAAATGGAGAGAGAGAGAGAGAGAGAGAGAGAGAGAAAGGAGGAACAAATGAAAGGGTAGATGAAGGGAGATGAAAGGCAGAAGAGGACAAAAGAGAGATAATGGTGAAAGGGAAGGAAGAGAAAAAAAAGATAGGAGAGAAGATAAAAATGAAAGGACAGTGAGTAGTAGACTCTAACGAACGAAGGAAGAAACAAAGAAAGAAAAAAAGAAAGAAAGAAAGAAAGAAAGAAAAAGAAAGAAAGAAAGGAAGGAAGGAAGGAGGGAAGGAAAGAATGAATAAAGAATGAATAATTGAAGGAAAACTGAACCTCAACGAAAAATAAATGAAATAAAGATAAGCAAAAAAGTATAAATAAAATGATCGGAGAGAAAATAAGACAAAAAAATATAAACACGATTAAATGAACACACACACACACACACACACACACACACACACACACACACACACACACACACACACACACATACTCTTTGCTCTCTCTGCCTTTCATACCTCCACTTCTACCTCCTTCTCTCGTTACTTCAACTCCTCTTCTCTCTCTCTCTCTCTCTCTCTCTCTCTCTCTCTCTCTCTCTCTCTCATCTACGCTTCTCTTCCCTCATTCCTTTGTCCCATCTCACCTTCCTCCCTTCCTCACTTTCCTATCTTTTTCACTTCTCATCTCCTTCTACGTTCTCCTTTCTTCTATACGTTCTGTTTTGATCAACGCTCCTCCTCCTCCTCCTCTTTCACCTCCTCTTCTTTCTCCTCCTCCTCCTCCTTCTCCTCTTCCCTTTGAACACTGTGTCATCTCTTTACTCCTTCCCACTCAGGTATTTTGGCAATGTAAATAAACGCGTGAAGTCTTGCCATAAACTTGCACACCTTGATACTCTTTACTCTTGTTGTTGGTGCATAGTTACCCGGGAAAGAAAAGACCTGCTTGCTTGTGGTGACCTCCCTTGATCACCTGATATGAGGAAGAGTCTGGTGTGTCATGTAAGGTATCGAAAGCGTTGTTGTTGAGAGACTTGAGGTATGTGTTTAGAGTTGCAGTTGTCATGCTTCGCTCACCCCTCAACCTTCCCACACACACACTCCCGAGCTCCTATTGATCCTTTTGATATATAATTTTGGTGAAACTCTTGTTGATTATTAGAACAGTATGTGATTTGAACTTATGATATGATGTTTGATGTTGCTGTGAAAGGTTGATGTTGATGAGAGGATTCTGTTACATAAAGGAGAGAGAGATGGATAGGAAGAAATGAAGGAAGGAAGAAGGGAATGGAGGAAGGATGGATGGATCGTAAAATATGACTTAAGGGTTTGTAAGTTTTTTTTTATGATTACTAAAGAGACTGCAGTTGTTTATTTTTTTTTTTACAACAAAGGAGACAGCTTAAGGGCACAAAAAAAGTAAACAATAAAAAAAAGCCCGCTACTCGCTGCTCAATATATGTAATTCTAGTTAGATTACACTTTATTTTATTTATCAAGAGAGAAATCAATAGGCAACAGGTTAAAACTACACGCTAACTGCACGGTAATTACCCCCCCCCCCTATAATTACCTCCCCATAGCCATTACGGTACAAGCTAAATACCCGCGCGTTAAAATGAAATATCTGCCGCATAAAAGACAAAAAGTTAAAATGGAAATTATATACAGAAAAAAACTGCCTCGCGTATAAAAGTTGAAATGTAAAACTCGCCAATCGTTGTTTAGTTTTTTATTCACGTCCCAATTAACAGAGAAACAAATCACCGTAACAATATAGAACAAAACGCGCGCGAATACTTCACAATAAAAAGATACGTCGAATTACAGTGCATGTGAGGAATGGGTCTGGCTGTCTGTCTGTTAATGTCTACCTCTCTCACTCTCCCTATCTATCTATCTATGTATCTGTCTGTCTATCCATCTAACACACACACACACTCACACTCACACACACACACACACACACACACACACACACACACACACACACACACATATATACATATACATACAGACTGAAAGCGTATATTAATAACTGCATTTAGACACCAGGCCGCAACAAACATGAATATATATGCAAACACACACACACACACACACACACACACACACACACACACACACACACACACACACTGATCACCCCACAAGTTCATCTTCCGCACGGACACACGAGCAAAGCAAACACACACACACACACACACACACACACACACACACACACACACACACACACACACACACACACACACACAGATAAGCAAACACGGAATGGAAATATATAACACGCAAGAAATTAATTGGATAAAAGCCGAACAACACAACGACAGCGGCTCACAAATGGACAAAAAATTGAGAGGTGGAAAGTGTTCAACATTCTGACGTGGGCGATCAATGACAGGGACGAGAAAAAATAAACAATGAAAAATAAATTAATAAAAAATAACGTAACGCAGAGAGAAAACAGAAAAACGACTACTGCTTCATTTTTTATTCGTCTTCTTTTTCTTTCTTTCTTTCCTTTATTTCTTCTTCGCTTTTTCATTTTTTTTTATTCTTTCTATAATTCTTTTTTATTGTTTTTTTATTATTTTTTCATTCTTTATTTTTCTTTCCTTCCGTCCTTTCTTCCTTCCTTCCTTTTTTTTCTTCACTTCTTCTACAATTACTCCTACTTCTCCTCCTCCTCCTCCTCCTCCTTCTACTACTACTACTACTACTACTACTACTACTACTACCACTACTACCACTACTACTTCTACTACTCAGCCTTCAGGAGGGAGAGTGGCAGCCTTCAGGGTCGTCGGTGGCGTCTCTAAGCCTCTCCGCACCTTTGTAATCCTTCTGGACAGGTGTGCGGGCAGGTGAGAGTGAGGAGCCCCGTCACCTTCCATCTCCTCCTCTGATTACATTACCAGCCCTCCCCAGACTCCTTCATTTACATAATAGTCCTTCCTTCCCTCCGTCCTCCCTTACTTAGCGTCTCTTTATCCCATCTTCGTTCCCTCTTGACCTCTTTCTATATCTTCTTCTATCCAATCTTCCATTCCTGTCCTCCTTCCACTCCTTCCATCGCATCTTCTTTCTTGTTCTCCTATCCGTCTTTCCATCCTTCCTTCCTTCCTTACCGCTATTTATCCTTCCTTTCCATCATTATTTTTCTTTCTGACCTCAAATCCCTACTTCCCTGCCTTCCTCCTTCTATCTCTTCTTCCTTCCATTTTTTTTCTCCTTTATTTCCTTCTATCTCTCCTTCCATCTCACCTTCCCTATATCCATCCTTCCTTCTTCCCTTATCTCCTATTTCACCTTTCGTTTCTATCCTACACCATCCTTCCTATCTACATTTCTTCCTTCATTTTCTCCATCTGCTTCCCTTCTTTTCTTAATCTCGTACTTTCCTACATTTTGTCTCTATTTCAGTTTCTCTTTCCCTCTTCACCTCCTTCCCTCCTTCATTCTATCCCACCTTCCCTTTCTGCCCTACTCCATTCTTCTTACCTCCTTTCGTTGCCTCTCTCTCTCTCTCCTCACCTACTTCATTGCTATCCTGACTCGTATTTCTCAAGACTCTCCTTCCCTCTTAACCTACTTCTCTCACTCCTTTTTTCTCTCCTCCCTTCCTTCCCTTCTACCTTCACTTACCGAATTGCATCATTACCTAACTGCCACTTTCCTCCTTCCTTCCCTCCCCACGCTACTTCCCTCCAAGACATGTTTCCTTCCTTCCCTCCAGCACTATCTATTTTTCTCCTACTCATACCTGTCCATTCCCATTACACCTGTCCCATTTTTGCTTTTATTATCTATCTATCATTCTTTCTTCTTTTCAGTGTATCTTTCTCTTTTAATGCCTGTCTTCCTTTCTTTCTCCTTTTCTTACTTCCTTTTTCTTCTTCCTACTTTCCTTATTTATTATCTTCCTTCCTGCTTTTCTTCGTGTAAATTTTTCGCTATGTCGCTTTTCCTTCTCATCTTTTGGTAGTTTTCACATTTTCACTTCTTTTTGGTTGATTTTACCTTTTTTTTTACTACATGGACTATATAATATCTCTCTCTCTCTCTCTCTCTCTCTCTCTCTCTCTCTCTCTCTCTCTCTCTCTCTCTCTCTCATTCCACGTTTTTTTCACCCTCCTCCATCTCCTTCCTTAATCTATCCACTTCCTCCCCTTGTTTCACCCTCCACTTAACGCTAGACCACATTCCCTCCTCCTCCTCCTCCTCCTCCTCCTCCTCCTCCTCCTCCTCCTCCTGGCAATAATATCTCATCAACATTCCGTTTGCCTAGAGGAATATTGCTTCGGGACTGAGGGAGACAGGCGTAAGGGAAACAGGAGGAGGAGGAGGAGGAGGAGGAGGAGGAGGAGGGGGAGGAGGAGAAGAAAATGGAAACATGTATATGGAGTAATGTAGAATGGTGATTGGAACGAGTAACACGCTGGATGAGGAGCAGAAAGAGGAGGAGGAAGAGGAGGAGGAAGAGGAGGAACCATGGAAGGACAATCGACAGAGAACATGGCTTATAACGAGGCTCCCTGCTATAGTGGTAGTATTTCCTCATCACCCTCTTTTTGGCCACGCATCTGTACTCTATTCAGGAGCAGTAAGTAGCGGGGGGGGTTTCATTGTTGTTTTCTTTCTTTACGCCCTTGAACTGTCTCCTCTGCTGTAAAAAAGAAAAAACTAACCTGCAATATACACTTACACCCACTCGCTCTACCTACGCACAACACTTCCTTCCCTCCTATAGCAATGAAGTAACGGGCAAAGCGAACTGCGAAGAATATTGTGTTCGCGCTAATAACTTCTCCGGGAAAGGTGAGTCACTTCGGGAAACATAGCCTCCTGGGAATGAATGTACCGGATCCCCTCGTCTGAAATGGTAGAGCAAACTATTTCTGGTTCTTGGGTTAATTCAGCTCACAAAACACTCTTGTGCTTCGACGTCCTTCTTGTAACTGGGGATCAAAACTGTATTGCATAATCGAGGTAATGAAGATGAAATGAAACAGCAGCAAGAGCAACAGCCAGTAACAACAACAAGAGGAAGAAGAGGAGGATGACGAGAACCGGGAGCAAGAAGAAGAGGAAGAGGAGGAGGAGGAGGAGCGGAAGAAGGAGCAGAGGGTAAAGAGAGGCATTATCTGAGCAACATGTGTAACGAGAAATACCCGAGAGAGGAGGGAAGATGAGGAGAGAACACACACACACACACACACACACACGCCTAAGGGGCTTATGCTAATGTTCGCCACTTGCCATTCAGAATGTGAAGAGAATGAACTGATCCCTGCTTACATATTCACGGTTCAATACACACACACACGCACACACACACACACACACACACACACACACACACACACACACACACACACACACACACACACACACACACACACACACACACGCACGATTAATTTGTTGCAGTTTAATAATGTCAAATATTTTCCGACTAATTATTTCATCTATTTCAGCACTTTAATTGTTTCAGCAGAATGTTTTTTTCTCTTTTGTTTTTTCGGAGCCAAATCTAACTTTTCTTCGACTTTTTTATTTTTCCTCCTCAACCGTAACTGAAATAAGAGAAAATTTCCTAAGACTTTATTTCCACTTTAAAAATAAATTAAGTCCGAGTTGAAATTTCCTAAGACTTTATTAACATCTCAACAGTAACTGAAATCTGAGAGAAATTTCCCTTAGACTTACTTTGCATTTACAGTCCTACATATACATATCATTTTTCTTTTCTTTTGATAACTGAGCCTCATGTTTGCTTGTTTTATAGAGAATGTTGTCAGGAAATATCTCTCATTATTATTTCTGTTTTCCGCATTTCGTCCTGATTCGTTTTATATCTCTGAAAACGTACGAAAAGAAAGAGATCCTGCTATGTTCCTTGAAAATAACTATCATATTTTTCCTCTTTCCTTTTATTTAATCCTTACGCACAACACATACATATTTTTCTTCTCTGAACCCTCATGTGTAAGTCATTTATTTATTAGTTTTTATTTTTACCTTCAGATACTACTTCTCTGTTTTCTCTCTTTTACGATATATTCTTTGCGCACATCATATATTGTTTTCTTTTCTTCTTTTCTGACCCTTGATGCGTAAGTCATCTATATTTATTTTCACCTTTATATTTTTTCTCTTTTTTTTTGTCTCCTTTGCGAAATACATTCTTTACGCGCGGTATACTTTAATTGTATTTTCCCTCCTCTTTGACCCCTGATGCCTAAGGTATTTATCTATTTTTATTTTCACCTTTCGATCCTGTTTCTCTCTCTCTCTCTCTCTCTCTCTCTCTCTCTCTCTCTCTCTCTCTCTCTCTCTCTCTCTCTCTCTCTCTTTCAGTATATTCGTTACGCGCGTAATATTTTAACTGCTTTTACTCTCTTCTCTGAACCTCGATGCGTAAGTCTTTTATGCATTGTTCTTTTCTTCTTTACGACGTATATTTTTCCTCTTTTTTTATCTGAATATTTCCTTTACGTGCGTCCTAATTCAATTGCTTTCCTCGCTTTTCTGAATTTTCCCTTTGTTTGACTTCACTTTTTTTGCTTTCCTTGCGCATGTCGTTTTTCTTTTTTGTTTCCTTTGTCTAAACCTTTTTCGAATTGGTCAGGTTTCAGTTTGTTTTCCTCCTTTCCTTCCTTACGCATGTTAATTATTCTGTCTCTCTTCTCTTGCGTAAGTTATTTTCAGCTTTTCTCTCTCCTATATTATCTTACGGCATTTTCCCTTTCTCTCTTTTCTAAATCTTTCTTATGTATGGAGTTTTTCAGGGTTTTTTTTCATCTTTCCTTCCATAGTCTCCCATTACTTTCCTTCTTTATATCATTTTCTTCTCTAAATCTTCCCTTCGTAAGTAGTATTTCAGTTTTTTCACCTTTCCTTCAATATTCTCTCATTTTCTCCCATTTCTCTTTTTCTATCTTCCTTACGCATGTCATTCTTTTCCGTCTCCTCTAAGTCTAAGTTTCGTAATTTATTTTTCATCTTTTATCTCTCTCTGCTTTCCTTTATCATGGCGTCTTCTCTTTCTCTTTCTTCTAAGTCATCGTTGCCTGAGTAGTATTTCAATTTTTCCACCTTCCCTTCCATACTCTCTCATTTCTTTCCATATCTCTCTTATTTAATCTTCGCTGCAGTAGCCATAATATATTTCTTTTCCTCGAAGCTCACAATCTACAAGGTATTTCTGGTCCCTCGTGGCAGTACTTCTTCACGTTTCTGCTTAATTGCATTTTAATTGTAGTACTACCGAGAACTGAACTCTTGCGGCCCATTGATGCCCCTGCCCGCGTTTTTTTCCTGGCTCAACAATGGGTTATTTTTCTCCGTTCCTGGAAGTCGAGAGAGAGAGGCAGGCGAGCGTTCAGGGGACTCTCCACTTAGCTGTAACTCTCCCTTCGCGACCTCTTCTTCTTTTTCTTCTTTTTTTTTGGTTCTTTTTTTTCTTTTTCTTCTTCCTCTTCCTTTTCTTCCTCTTCTTCTTTTTTTCTTTTTTCTTTTTCTTCTTCTTCTTTTTCTTCTTCTTCTTCTTCTTCTTCTTCTTCTTCTTCTTTTCCTCTTTTGTTACTCACCCTTCTCCCTTCTCCCTTCACCTTCTTCTTCTTCTCCCTTTCTTCTATTTTCTTATTCCCCCTTCTTCTTTCACTTCCTATTCTTCTTCCTCTCGTTTTCTTCTTTTTTCTTCTTCATAATCCTCTCATTTTCCCTCTCCTTCTTTCTTTCGTTTCCTCTCTTTTACCTTTGTTTTATGTTATTTTTTTTTTCTTTCTCCCTTCTCGTCCTCTCTCCCTTCCCTCCGCTGTTACTAATCTAATCTCTTTCCCTTACCTCTTTCTCCTTCCTTCCTCTGCCGTTTTTCCTCCCTTTCCTCCCTCTCTACCTGATTTTTTTCCCTCCTTATCTCTCCCTTCCTTACGTTCCTTCTCTCATCTTTATTCCTCCTCCTCCTTAACCTTCTTCGTCGTCGTCTTCTTTTATTTTTCTTCATTTTCTCCTTCATTTTCTAATTAATTTTCCTTTCTTCTTTTTTTTCTTCCTTCTCCTTCCTTTTCTCTCACTTTCTTTCTTCTTCTTCTTCCTCTTCTTCTCCTCCGTCACACATTAAATCCTTTCCTCCCTCTCCATCTCTCCAAACCCTTCCTTCTCCTCCTCTCTCCTTCCAGTTCCTCCTCTCCTTCCCGTCCTTTCCTCCACTTCCTCCTTCCATTCAAACTTTTTTTCCTCACTTTCGTTTTTTTCTCCCTATCTCTACTTCCTTCCACCCTCCTCCTCCTCTTCCTCTTCTCTCCTCCCTTCCTCCAGCGTCTCCTTCCCTCCAAGCCATTTTTCTTTCTCCACTTCCCTTCCCTCCACCGACCTCTCCCTCCTTCCTTTCTTTTCGAGTCCCTCCATTGCCTCCTCCTCCTCCTCCCTCTCTCTCTGACCTATAACTCTTTCCTCCCTTCCGGCATGAGTGGAGATAAAAATGAGAGACAAGGAGGAAAGACTCGGAGGTAAGGAGGCGTGGAGAGAAAAAAACAGACGGAATAGGCTCGTTGACAGCAGGTGGAGGGAGAGAGAGAGAGAGAGAGAGAGAGAGAGAGAGAGAGAGAGAGAGAGAGAGAGAGAGAGAGAGAGAGAGAGAGAGAGAGAATATGAATGAATGAATGTATGCATGTATGTATGTATGTATGTATGTATGTATGCCTGTATGTATGTATGTATGTATGAATGAATGAATTAACGAATGAATGAATGAATGAATGAATGAATGAATGAAAGATAGGAAGAAAGAAGGAAAGAAAAAGTAAGGTTTCGATTACACTCAATATTCGAAAAAGATAAACAAATAGGGGAAGTAAAAAAAATGGATAAAGAATAGAGAAGAAAAAACAGAATAAAGTCTACGGGGAAGGAAGCAATACATAAGAAGAAAGATGAAGAAATAAAGGGAAGGCTAAATGAAAGTGAAAAAAAAAGAGAAAAAGAAAGAAATAACTGAATGGAGAGAGAGAGAGAGAGAGAGAGAGAGAGAGAGAGAGAGAGAGAGAGAGAGAGAGAGAGAGAGAGAGAGAGAGAGAGAGAGAATGAAATACCAGTATGACGAGGAGAGCGAGTGTGAGCGACAGGGCAAAAATTAAGGAAGCGAGAATGAGACGAAAAAAAAGCAGAAAAATAAAAATAATCGATAGGAAGAAACGAAAGTGGACGAGACAAGACAAATAAAGATGAAAGAAAGAAAATGAAGATAAATGATAAAGGAAAGAATATAGAAGCAAGAATGAAAGATAAAAAAAGCTGAAAAAAAAGGAAACGAAAGTGGATGAGACGAGACAAATAAAGATAAAAGAAAGAAAACGAAGATAAATAATGAAGGGAAGACTATAGAAGCAAGAATGAAAGATAAAAAAAGCAGAAAAATAAATGAGAAGGAAACGAAAGTGGACGAAAGGAGACAAAGAAGAATAAAAGAGGAAAACAAGGAATAAAGGGAAATAAAAATAATAGATGATAATGATAAATAATAAAGTAAAGAATAAAGACAAGAACGAACGAGGAAAACAAAGAAAAAGAAAAACAATGCGATGGAACGAAAGTGGATGAGAAGAGACAAAAAAGAATAAAAAAAGGAAAACTAAGAATAACAGAAAATAAAAATTATAAATGACAAAGTTAAACAATAAATGATAAAGTAAAGAAGGGGGGGTAGAGGGGGGGGAGGGTAAAATTGGCCGTAATTGCGCGTTCCAAACCGTCACAATCACTTCACAAACGCAACAACCCGAGACGCGAAGAAAACTTGTTCCAGAATACTTCAAATTGGTGTTACCTTCCGCTTCGTTACCTGCTGGGGGCGCAATTACCTGGCCTTGTGCGTGTGTGTGTGTGTGTGTGTGTGTGTGTGTGTGTGTGTGTGTGTGTGTGTCAAAGTGATCGAGAAAACTGGCAAAATTGATGGTTAAAACTGAAACAAGAGAAGGAGGAAGAGGAGGAGGAGGAGGAAACATGGAAACATGGAAACATGGACTAGCAGGCAGCAGAAAGCTTTTTGACTCATTACTATGCTGCCTGCTTTCAGTGATTTAATCATTCCGTTTGCCATAGGAGTGGCTTGCAGGGAAGGATTAAAGCACTTGTTTATCTACTCTTAGATACGTTCAGTTCACTCCCGATGCAGCAAAGTGGCGATCAATGCGTTTCTTGAATGAGTTGATGGTCTCTGCGCTAACCACTTCTGCAGGAAGGCTGTTCCAGTGACGAACCACTCTATTCGATAAATAACTCCTGCCGATGTCGGTATTGCATCGCTTTGCTTGAATTGTTTTTCCGTTGTTTCTTGTTCTCAGGTTAGTTTGTAGCGTGAAGAGCTTGGAGTGATCAACGTTGCTGAGTTTGTTCAGGCACTTAAAGACTTGTATCATGTCTCCCCGCAGGCGTCTCTTTTCCAACGTGAAGAGGTTGAGTCGCTCGAGTCGCTCTTCATAGGGCTTCGTCCTCAGTGATGGTATCATCTTCGTGGCGCGGCGCTGTACTCTCTCAAGTAATTCAATGTCTTTCCTGTAATTTGGAGACCAGAATTGCACGGCGTATTCCAGGTGGGACCTTACCAGCGAATTATACAAGGATAACATAACTCCCGGCGTCTTGTATTAGAAGTTCCTCGCTATGAACCCAAGCATTGTATTGGCTTTCTTACAGGCGGACTTGCAGTGTTTTGTTTGTTTCAAGTCACTGCTGATGGTGACCCCGAGGTCTCTTTCCTCTTGCACATGTAGTGGTTCGCCACCCATGTGGTATGTGTGGTTGCTGTTTCTGGGTCCGATATGCATTACTTTACATTTGGTAGTGTTGAAGGACATCTGCCATTTTTCTGACCACCGAGTGATCTGGTCCAGGTCTCTCTGGATAACTTCGCAGTCTGCCGTTGTGAGGGCCTTCCCACCCACCTTTGTGTCGTTGGCAAATTTTGAAAGATTGGATTTTAATCCTAGTTCTAGGTCGTTAATATATATGATGACGAGTATGGGTCCCAGCACTGACCCCTGTGGCACTCCTCTTGTGACCGGGAGCCACTTGGAGGCCTGTCCGTTGAGTACAACTCGTTGTTTTCTTCCAGTGAGCCAGTCTTTGATCCACGCTGTCAGATTGTCGCCTAACCCTTGAGTTTCTTGAGGAGTCTTTCGTGTGGCACTTTGTCAAAGGCTTTTTGAAAGTCTAGATATATAACACCACTGCGGATATGATTATCCTAGTTTTCGTAGATACCTTGGAAGAAGTCCAGTAAATTCGTTAAGCATGAGCGCTTATTCCTGAAACCGTGCTGAGCATCGGAAATGATGTTGTTGTCTTCAAGGAACCTAACGAGTTTGTCTCTGATGATCTTCTCGAGGATTTTTCCCGCCACTGAGGTCAAGCTGATTGGTCTGTAGTTTAGGGCCACGCTTTTGTCTCCTTTTTTGAAGATCGGTGTTACGTTCGCTTGTTTCCAGTCTTTCAGGACTTTGTTTTGTTGTAGTGACAGATTGTAGATGGCGGTGAGTGGCTTGAGGATTTGCTGCTTGAGTTCCTTGAGCAGCCTGGGTGACAAGTCGTCGGGTCCGGTGGACTTGTTTGTCTCGAGTTTGTCTAGCTACTTCACATCCCGTTCGTCGATTGTGCCAATTTCTAGGGGAGTGATTCCCATCGGTGGGGTAGGGCTCTCGAGTACGGACTGGGTATTCTCGATCGTTAACACAGACGCGAAGTTTCTGTTTAGGATTTCGACCATTTGTCTGCTGTCCTGTGTTAGTACGTCACTTTCATCTTTTAGGGGACCGATATTGCTCTTTGTCTTCTTTTTTGTTCTTATATCCGTGAAGAACTTTTTCGGGTTGGACTTGGCTTCGCGTGCGGAGGAGGAGGAGGAGGAGGAGGAGGAAGCGTAAAATGTGTTAAAGAGAAAAAAAAGGAGATAATGAGGCAGGAAAATTAGGTAAGATGAGAGAGAGAGAGAGAGAGAGAGAGAGAGAGAGAGAGAGAGAGAGAGAGAGAGAGAGAGAGAGAGACTATTGAAAGAAAATGTAGTTCCTCCTTTTTTCTACCCCCTTCTCCTCCTCCTCCTCCTTTTCCTCCTCCTCCTTCTCCTCCTCCTCCTCCTTCTAAAACATCTTTTCTGGTACGGTTTAACTTTTTGGTGATTGGTCCATTTTTGTGTGCGTGCGTGCGTGCGTATATATGTGTGTCTGTGCGTGTGCGTGTGTGTGTGTGCGTGTGTGTATGTGTGTGTGTTTGTTTGCATTGACCCATTCCTAGAAACACTCCGTGACAATTTTCTTTCATTAAACACTAAAAAAATGAAAATAACAGTAAAAAAAACAAAAATAATTCCACATAATAAAAGAAAAACAGGAATTGAAAACGTTTTCCACGAACTCATCAAGAAAACAAGAATAAGTAAATAAGTAAGTAACAAAAGTACGGAAGTAAGAAAACAAAAGAGTAAAGAGAAAACGGACGATAAGACTGAACGAAATAAAAGAAAGAGTGAAAAACGAACAGAAAACGAGACATTGTGAAATTTATCGTTTTCTGTGGCAAGTATTGTTTACATGGAGCTACTGAATACTGGAGGGAGGGAGGAGAAAAGGGAGGGAAGGGAGGGAGGAAGTAGGAAGGAAGGAAAAGTTAGGAGTGACTGAATTCAAGGAGGGAAGGAGGAAAGGGAAGGGAAGGGAAGGGAGGGAAAAGGAAGAGAAGGGATGGGAAGGGAAGGGATGGAAAAGGAAGGGAAGGGAAGGGAAGGGAAGGGAAGGGAAGGAAAGGAAAAGGAAAGGAAGGGATGGAAAAGGAAGGAAAGGGAAGGGAAGGGAATGGAATGGAAGGGAAGGGAAGGGAACGAAACGAAACGGAAGGGAAGGAAAAGGAGAGCAAGAGAAGGGAAAGGAAGAAAATGAAAGGAAAAAATAGAGAGAAGGAAAGAGGGGAGGGAGAGAAGGAAATGAGACAAGGAGAGAGTGAGGGAAAGAGGGAAAAAAGGTGGAGGAATTCAATTGGAAGAGAGGAAGAGAAAAAAAAGGATGGAGGAAACAGGAGACAATGAAGTGAAGAAAGGGAGGGAAAGGAAGTTAAAAAAAAAAAAAAGAGATGAAAACAAAGGAAGGGAATAGGAAACAAAAGGAGGAGAAGCGGGAAAGAAGGTTAGGAATGAGGAAGGGAGGGAAGGGAAGGAAATGGAGGAAAGAGGAGGAAAGGGAGGAGAGGGAGGGAGGGAGGGAAATGGCAACTTGACGCAGTGAATAATTGTCTATCGGAAACCCGTAATGGATGTGGAGTGAAGGGATGAAGGAATGAAGGGAAGGAGACACGACCAGGGGGAGGGAGGGAGGGAAGGAAGGAAGGAGGGAGAGAGGGAGGGAGGGAGGGAGGAAGGAAAATGAGAGGAGGAACGTAAGCAATAAGCAGGTGAGGAGGAAGATAAAAAAGAATAATAAAATAAAAGAATGAAATAAAAGATGAAAAATAGGGAAGAAAGAGAGAGGGAGAAGAAGGGAGGGAGGAAGGGAGGGAAGGAATGAGGGAGGGAGGAAAGGAGGTAAGAAACAGAGAGGAAAAACTTAAACAATAAACAAAGAGAAAGAAAGATAAGAAAAGGGGAATAAAATGAATAAGAGACTGAAATAAGATAAATGAAAATAAGAGAGAGAGAGAGAGAGAGAGAGAGAGAGAGAGAGAGAGAGAGAGAGAGAGAGAGAGAGAGAGAGAGAGAGAGAGAGAGAGAGAAGAAAGAACGAGCAAAGGGAATGTCAAGAATGAGGGACAAACGGAAGGAAAGAAGAGAAGAGAAGAAAAGAAGAGAGATGGACGTTGGAAGGGAGAGAAAGGCAAAAGTGGAGGGAGGGAGAGAGAGAGGGAGAGAGAATAAGAAAAAGGAGGAATGGAGGAATGAGTAATAAAGGAGAAAAGAGGAGGAAGGGCAGATAGACACACACGAAAGAATGGAAGAATAGATGCAAGAAAGAAAGAAAAAATAAAAAAAGATTGAAATAAAGTAAGAAATAAAAAGAAAAGAAATAATGAAGATAGGGAGGAGAGAGAGAGACTAGGAGGAGGAGGACAGTAAGAGCGAGGCAAAAGAGAACGAGGAAGAGGAGGAAGAGGAAGAGGAGGAGGAGGAATAAGAGATATAAAAAGGAGAAAGGAGGAGGAGACTACACCGTGAAATTGAGCAAAGGTAAGTTTTCCGCCCTGCTCAGTGGAGAGTGAAAGGAGGAGGAGGAGGAGGAGGAGGAGGAGGTGAACGAGGAGGAAAAAAGAATGAAAATGGGGTCAAAGTAAAGAAGAGAACAAGAAAAAACAAAAACAAGAATAACAACAAAGAGAAGAACAAGAATTGAGGAAACTGAAAAAAACTAGAAAAAAACAAAAAAACAAGAAAAAATAAAGCAACAATAGAAGAGGAAGAGGAAGAGGAGCACCAGTAACAGGAGGAAGAAGGAAGACAGACTAAAAAAAAAAAAAATACTCTTGGGAAACCTAATATATGTTCCTCCTCCTCCTCCTCCTCCTCCTCCTCCAATCAGGACCCGAGGACACCCATGACTCGACTCGACGCGTTAGAAATCAACCAATTTTAAAAGTTTCGGGGGGATTTTAAAATAAGGTTGTTAGGCCTCAGTGAGTGTGACGCTTTGGAGGAGGAGGAGGAAACATGGAAACATGGACTAGCAGGCAGCAGAAAGTCTGTTGGCTCTTTACTAGGCTGCCTGCGTTCAGTGATTTAATCAATCCGTTTGCCATAGGAGTGGCTTGCAGGGAAGGATTAAAGCACTTGTGTATCTACTCTTGGGAACGTTCAGTTCACTCCCGATGCAGCAAAGTGGCGATCAATGCGTTTCTTGAAGGAGTTGATGGTCTCTGCGCTAACCACTTCTGCAGGAAGGCTGTTCCAGTGACGAACCACTCTATTCGAGAAATAACTCCTGCCGATGTCGGTATTGCATCGCTTTGCTTGAATTGTTTTTCCGTTGTTTCTTGTTCTCAGGTTAGTTTGTAGCGTGAAGAGTTTGGAGTGATCAACGTTGCTGAGTTTGTTCAGGTACTTAAAGACTTGTATCATGTCTCCCCGCAGTCGTCTCTTTTCCAACGTGAAGAGGTTGAGTCGCTCGAGTCGCTCTTCATAGGGCTTCGTCCTCAGTGATGGTATCATCTTCGTGGCGCGGCGCTGTACTCTCTCAAGTAATTCAATGTATTTCCTGTAATTTGGAGACCAGAATTGCACGGCGTATTCCAGGTGGGGCCTTACCAGCGAATTATACAAGGATAACATAACTCCCGGCGTCTTGTATTCGAAGTTCCTCGCTATGAACCCAAGCATTGTATTGGCTTTCTTACAGGCGGACTTGCAGTGTTTTGTTTGTTTCAAGTCACTGCTGATGGTGACCCCGAGGTCTCTTTCCTCTTGCACAACATGTAGTGGTTCGCCACCCATGTGGTATGTGTGGTTGCTGTTTCTGGGTCCGATATGCATTACTTTACATTTGGTAGTGTTGAAGGACATCTGCCATTTTTCTGACCTCCGAGTGGTCTGGTCCAGGTCTCTCTGGATAATTTCGCAGTCTGCCGTCGGCAAATTTTGAAAGATTGGATTTTAATCCTAGTCCTAGGTCGTTGATATATGATGAAAAGTATGGGTCCCAGCACTGACCCCTGTGGCACTCCACTTGTGACCGGGAGCTACTCGGAGGCCTGTCCGTTGAGTACAACTCGTTGTTTTCTTCCAGTGAGCCAGTCTTTGATCCTCGCTGTCAGATTGTCGCCTAACCCCGCCGACTTAAGTTTCTTGAGGAGTCTTTCGTGTGGCACTTTGTCAAAGGCTTTCTGAAAGTCTAGATATATAACATCACTGGGAATATGATTATTCCAGTTTTCATAGATACCTTGGAAGAAGTCCAGTAAATTGGTTAAGCATGAGCGCTTGTTCCTGAAACCGTGCTGAGCATCGGAAATGATGTTGTTGTCTTCAAGGAACCTAACGAGTTTGTCTCTTATGGTCTTCTCGAGGATTTTTCCCGCCACTGAGGGGAGGAGGAAGAGGAGGAGGGTGAATAATAGGAGGAAATGGAGATGGAAAAGAAGATGAATATGAAAATCTAAAAGGAGAAAGAAGAAGAGGACAAAATGAATATAAAGGAAGAGAAGGAAGAGAAGAGAATAATGGCAGAGTAAGATGATAAAGAAAAAAAACGAAAAAAAAACGAAAGAAGAAAATAATTAAAAGGAAAGAAAAATAAACAATAATAAAGGAAGGGAAAAAAATTAACAAGACTAAAGACGTAATTAAAGCTGAAAAAGAGAAAAAAAGAAGAGCAAGAAGAAAAGCTAATAACGAAACTACGAGTAACTAGAGAAAGTGAATTGGAACATGACGAGGAGGAGGAGGAGGAGGAGGAAGAGAAAGAGGACAATAATTACGAAGAGGACAAAGAAACGAGGGAGGAGGAGGACGAGGAAGAAACCGAAGAGGAAGAAAACCAGGAAGAGGAAGAGGAGAAGGAGGAAAAAGAAGATTAGAAGTGGAACGAGAATAATATAAAGTTGGAGGAGGAGGAGAAGGAAGACGAAAAGGAAGAAGAAAAGAACAAAAACAAGAACATGAACAAAAAAAGAAGAACAAATAAAAGCTAAGACTAAGAAGACATAAAATGAAACGAGAGAGAAAGCGAAAGTGAGGCGCAGAGGAGTCATATACACACCTCTAATCACACACCTGTTTCTGAATACCTGAGGGACCCGGGACACGTGACCTGGCGTGGCTAGGGTAATCAAGCACCTGTCTTTTTGCCAAACTTTACCTGCAACACAAAAAGAAAAACATATTAGACACACACTCATTTTCACTCTCATTTTCACTCTTCAACCCCTTTCCTTTTCCTCCTCTTCTCCCTTCTTTATCTTCTCCTCATCGTCATCATCCTTTTCCATCTCTATTCTCATTTTCACTCTTCAATCCCCTCCTCTTTCTCCTCTCCTTTCTTCACCTTCATTTTTTTCTCCTCCTTTTCCATCCCTCTTTCCCTTTCTTCTCCTTTCCTCCTCCTCTTCCACCTCCTCTTCTTCCATCTTCATTTAATTGTCCTCCTCCTCCTCCTCCTCCTCCTCCTCCTCCTTTTCCATTTCTCCTTCTCTTCCTTCTCCTCTCTTCAATTCCCCTCATCTTCCTTCATTTTCATTTTCTCCTCCTCTATAAATATAATAACCACATAATCTCTCACTCTCACTTTCACTCTCTCACTCTCACTCTCATTTTCACTTTCACTCACTAAGAATCTAAGACACATATTCGTACTCTTTCACCTTCATTTTCACTCCCACTATAAAAATACATCACACACATTATCTCTCTCTCGTTTATCTTTCCTTGCGGTGTAGTGTGTCATTTTTCTTGCTTTTCCCGGAGAAGCGAGAACATCAGACAAACAGACACACAGACACACACACAGATACACACAGGCACAGATACACACAGACACACGCACAGATACACACAGACACAGATACACACAGACACACACAAAGATACACCCACATACACACACACAGACACACACACAGATACACACAGACACAGATACACACATACACAGATACACACAGACACACACACAGATACACACAGACACAGATACACACAGACACAGATACACACAGACACAGATACACACAGACACACACACAGATACACACAGACACAGATACACACAGACACACACACAGATACACACAGACACAGATACACACAGACACACACACAGATACACACACAGACACACACACAGACACACACACAGATACACACAGACACAGATACACACAGACACAGATACACACATACACAGATACACACAGACACACACACAGATACACACAGACACAGATACACACAGACACAGATACACACAGACACAGATACACACACACACAGATACACACAGACACAGATACACACAGACACAGATACACACAGACGTACAGACAGACACAGACAAAATATACATAGTTAGATAGACTTTATATCATTCTCGTTCCACTTCTCTTAATCTTCTTTTTCCTCCTCCTCCTCGTCCTCCTCCTCCGCGTCCTTCTCCTCCCTCGTCGTAGATATAGTTAGGTACACACACACACACACACACACACACACACACACACACACACACACACACACAGAAAAAGAAAAATACAGAAACAAGAATGAAAATAATTAGCGTTCATCATTGGTTGAGAAAGTTAAACAAATGAGAAAAATCCCCCATGAACAAAAAAAAAAACATTCACATATCTTGAATAAATTAAAAAGTGACAAAAAAATGAAATAAAGAAAAATATAAATAGAGAAAACAAGACATTACACGGAAAAATAAATAATCCATGTATATTTGTAAAGAAAATGAATGGTAAAGAAAAAAGATATAGGGAACAGCGTGAGGGGAAGATTAATCGGTGTGAGATGAAAAAGGAAGAAGAAAAAACAGAAAGCCGGAGGGGAACGGAAGAAGGGAAGGTGAGGTGTGTGTATCAGGGAATAGGGGATGAGAAGGAGGAGGAGGAGAGAGAGAATGAAGGGAAGATATAAAGACAAAATGAAAAGAAAGAAAAAAAAGAAAGGGAGAAGGGGAGTAGAAGGGAAAGTGAGTGTGTGTATCAGGGAATATGGGAGGAGGAGGAGGAGGAGCAGGAGAGAATGAAGGGAAGATATAAATAAATAATGAAAAGAAAGAAAAAAAAGAAAGGGAGAAGGGGAGCAGAAGGGAAAGTGAGGTGTGTGTATCAGGGAATAGGGGAGGAGGAGGAGGAGGAGGAGGAGGAGAGAATGAAGGGAAGATATAAAGACAAAATGAAAAGAAAGAAAAAAAAGTTTGGGAGAAGGGGAGCAGAAGGGAAAGTGAGGTGTGTATCAGGGAATAGGGGAGGAGGAGGAGGAGGAGGAGGAGGAGGAGAGAATGAAGGGAAGATATAAATAAATAATGAAAAGAAAATAAATAAATAATAGATAAATAAAAATATGAAACAGAGAGGAAATAAATAGTAGACAACCAAAAAAAGATAAAACTAAATAAATAAATATAAAAAAAACTCAAAGAAATACACCATCACCACCAACAACACCAAAAATAAAACCACCACTGAAGAGAAAAGAAGAAGAAAAAGATGAAAAAAAAGAGGAGGAGGAGGAGGAGGAGGAAGAAGGGAGGAAGGAAAGAGGTAACAATTACACCACCATCATCATCACCATCACCACCATCACCACCACCACCATCACCAAAAACAAAAGCACCGTTGAAGAGAAAAGAAGAAGAAAAAGAAGAAAAAGAAGAGGAGGAGGAAGAAGGGAACAAAGGAGGATATAGCAATTACACCACCATCATCACCATCATCACCACCACCACCACCACCACCATCACTAAAACCACCAAAAATAGAAGAAAAAAAACACCACTAAAAAGAAAAAAAGAAGAAGAAAGAGAAGAAAAGAAGAGGAGGAGTAGGAAGAAGAAGGGAGGAAGGGAAGAGACAGCAATTACACCACTATCATCACCACCACCATCACCACCACCTCACCATCCTGATAACACCACTTAACCAGGCGACAAATGGACCTCTGTCGCTTAATCACCCTCACTCACCTGTAATTACGTGGCTCTCACCTGTCTTAATGACCCTCCCCAGGTGTGCTAACGGCCAGGTGAGAATGGGAACAGGTGTGCAGGAGAGAGGAGGAAAAGTATAAATATTAATGAAAACTTGATAAAAAAAATTGTTTAAGAAAAGGGAGAGAAAGATAAAAATGAATGGATAGTGATAGGAAAATAAATGGAGGAAATAAAGGAAAGGGAAAGGAAGGGAAAGAAAAAGGAAGAGGAGAGAATGAGAGTAAGAATTGATGGGAGGAGAAATAGATAAGAAAAAAAGTAAAAATACTAATGAAAAGCGAAAAAAATAAAGCAAAAAAGGGGAAAACTAAAGAAAGGGAAAAGAAAAGGAAACAGAAAAGGATAAATGGAGGAAAGAAAAGGAAGAAAAGGAAAACAAATCAATAAAAAGGAAGAGGAAAAGGAAGAAAATAGAAAAAGAAGCAAAAAAATAAAGTGAGGAAAAGATGAAGTTTCGTCACAAGAGAGGAAAGAGGAAAAAAATAAGAGGAAAGAAAGAGTAGGAAAGAGTAAAAGACGAGAGCAATTTAGATGATGACAAGGGAACTGGTGTCTTTGAGAGGAGGAGGAGGAGGAGGAGGAGGAGGAGGAGGAGGAGGAGGAGGAAGAAGAAGAGTGAAAGGACCATGGGAAAGGGAAGGACAAAGAAGAGGAAGAGAAAGAGGAAGAGGCGGAAAAAGAACAAGAACAAGAAGAACAAGAACAAGAACAAGAACAAGAACAAAAAGAACGAGAAGAACAAGAACAAGAACAAGAAAAAGGAAGAGAAAAAAAGAGGAGGCTGAGAAGAAAGAAGAATACAATTTGAGAAGAAAGAGGAGGAAAGAGCAATAGAAAGAGGAAGAAGAAAACGAACGGAGGAAGAAGAGAAAAGAGAAGAGAACAACTGTGACAAAGAGACAAGCAAAGAGAAAGGAAAAAGAAATATGGGGAATAAAAGAAAAATAACGAGGAAGAGGAGGAGGAGGAGGAGGAAGGGGAGAGAAAGGAAAAAGGGGAAAGAGGAAAAAAAAGAGGAAAAATATAAAAAGAATGAAAAACTAACTAACATGTTTGAGGAAAGAATAGAAAAGAATAAAAGAAAATAAGATAAACGAAAAAGAATAACATGGAAAATGGATAAAAGACGAATAGGAGACGAGGGAAACAAAGGAAAATAAATAGATGATAAACGATAGATAAAGAAACTGATGATTATGACAAAGAAAATTAAAAAAACGAGAAACATGGAAACGAATAAAGAGGAAAAACAAAGAAAAGAATAAAAAAGAAGAAAGAAAAAAGGACAAAACAGAGGAGATAAAATAAGTCAAAAACACCAACGCGAAAACACGAATATGAGAAACGAAGAAAAAAGAAAAATCGATAAAGGAAAGAAAAATGAGATTGACAAAAGGAAGAAAAATGAGAATACTATTAATGGGAAGAAAAATGACGAGAGAGAGTTAAACTTCTTGTAGTGACGATAACACGTAACGTAAAAGCAAGTATTCTCTCACTCACTCTCACTCTATCTATCTATCCATCTATCTATCAGTGGCGTCATCAAATCTAAGGCTCTTGATTGGTCCTCACAAGAGTAACGAGACGTAATTAATCCTGACCTGCCCCTCACCTGCCTAGTTACACCTGTCCGCGCTCCACCAATCAGCAGGTGAGCCGAGTGAAAGGTAAAAGCTCTCTTAGGTGACCCTCTGTCTCTTTATTAATTAGGCTCCACTCACACAGCTCTCCTTGACAGAGTGCAGTCAAAGGCTCTTCGTCTCATCAGCTCTCCTCCTCATACTGATAGTCTTTTACCTCTCAAATTCCGCCGCCATGTTGCCTCTCTTTCTATCTTCTATCGATATTTTCATGTTGATTGCTCTTCTGAACTTGCTGATTGCATGCCTCCACCCCTCCCGCGGCCACGCTGCACACGTCTTTCTACTCATGCTCATCCCTATACTGTCCAAACCCCTTATGCAAGAGTCAACCAGCATCTTCACTCTTTCATCCCTCACGCTGGTAAACTCTGGAACAATCTTCCTTCATCTGTATTTACGCCTGCCTACGACTTGAACTCTTTCAAGAGGAGGGTATCAGGACACCTCTCCTCCTGAAATTGACCTCTCTTTTTGGACACTCCTTTGATCTCTGTTCAGGAGCAGTGAGTATATATATATATATATATATATATATATATATATATATATATATATATATATATATATATATATATATATATATATATATATATATATATATATAGCTGTATATAAAAAAAAAAAAAAAAAAGAATAGTGACTTTTATTTTGTCGGTTTTTCTATTGTTATTTTTGTTATTAATGTATTCTATTTTGTTGTTCTTCGGTTATTTATTTTTTTCTGATTTAGAATTCTTTTATTATGTGTTTCTGATTTTTGTTATTTTTGGGGGGTTGTATTTTGTCGTTTGTCAAAGTTGTTATCTATTGTTATTCTTTTCTAATCTATTTTTTTCTCTAGTATTATTATTTTTTTCTGATTTATTATTTTTTTATTATTTGAGTTTTTTTCTGGTTGTATTATGTCGTTTGTCTAAGTTATTATCTATTGTTATTCTTTTCTAATCTATTATTTGTCTATTATTATTTTTTTTCTGATTTCATGTAAAGGAGAATTGATTATAAACTTTAACACCCTCTGGAAATAATCAAAATTACTGAAAACCCCTAAAGTCATACCAATATCTATTTTAATTCATCTTTTTATCACTTTTATTGTCTTTTACTCATCAATCTAGTTAATTATTTGTTGTTGAATAAAGGAACTATCAGAGAACGAGCCATAATACCCTTTGAAAATAAAATAAAAATACTGAAAACATCTAAAATCATACCAATATCTATTTATTTTTATCTTTGTATCTATTTCATCATCTTTTATTTGTATGATAATATACCCCCTTTGAAAATAAAATAAAAATACTGAAAACATCTAAAATCATACCAATATCTATTTATTTTTATCTTTGTATCTATTTCATCATCTTTTATTCATGTCTAGTTAATTATTTGATGCTAAATAAAGGAACTATCTGAAAACGAGCCATAATACCCTCTGGAAAAAAAGTGAGTGGGAATATCTACAAATCGTAACATATCTATTTCAATTTATCTATTCATCTATTTCAGTTTATTATTTGATTTGGAATAAAGACATTTCTCTCTCCTCTTTCTCTTCCATGTATTTTTTTTCTTTTATTCACCACGTTTCTTTTCTCTCATCTTTTGTTTGCCTCATTATCACGGTTATTCTCTTCTTCCTTTTCTTCTTCGCATAAAAAAGAAATAAAAAACAGCTAAATCCATAACAGTATATAAATCCAACTTTCCATCAATTATGTCAACGTTTAAATCCATAACCACCATTCTACTCTATTTAGGAGCAGTAAGTAGCGGGGGGTTTTTTTATTATTGTTTTCTTTTTTTTACGCCCTTGCACTGTCTCCTCTGCTGTAAAAAAATAATAATAACAATCTCTAAATCCACCTTTCCATCAATTATGCCAACCTCTAAATCCATAACAACCTCTCAATCCACCTCTCCATCAATTATGTCACCGTCTTCATAAGCCTTGATCGACGCCTTCCTCTCAGACGCTCCAGACAAAAATAAAGTTCTTATCCCTTAATTAGTGGGGCGCTCCATCAGTCTTCATCGCCTCCCGCCTATCAGTAGCCCGGCTAATGTTTTAAAGCGATAGTGGGAAAGTTTTATGGGTGGTGGTGGTGGTGGTGGTGGTGAATGTTTATTGTTTTTTTATGGTATTGTTTTTCTTCTTCTTCTTCTTCTTCTTCTTCTTCTTCTTCTTCTTCTTCTTCTTCTTTCTTTCTTTTAATCTATCTCTTTCTTTATTCAATATCATCGTCATCTTTATTATTATTATTATTATTATTATTAGTAGTAGTAGTAGTAGTAGTAGTAGTAGTAGAAGTAGTATCATTATCTTTTGTATACAATTTCTTCTTCTCTCCTCTTCTTCTTCTTCTTCTTCCTTTTCTTTTTCTTTTCATTTCTTGCAGTTATGGTTATGGTACTGATAATGGTGGTGGTGGTGGTGGTGGTGGTGGTTACTGTCTCTCTTTCTTCTTATAATTGTGTTGGAAATGATGGTTTTAAGTGAAGATGGTGGTGGTAAGAGTGGTGTAGATGGGGTGGTGGTGTGATAGTTGTGGTGATGGCGATGGTGGAGGTTAATATTTTCTCTTTCTTCTTCTTTTAATTGTGATGATGATGGTTTTAAGTGGTGATGATAGTGGTAAATGTGCTGTGGATATGATGGTGGTGGTGGTGGTGATAGTGGTGGTGATGGTGATGGTGGTGGTTAATATTTTCTCTTTCTTCTTCTTTTAATTGTGATGATGATGGTTTTAAGTGGTGATGATAGTGGTAAATGTGCTGTGGATATGGTGGTGGTGGTGGTGGTGATAGTGGTGGTGATGGTGATGGTGGTGGTTAATATTTTCTCTTTCTTCTTCTTTTAATTGTGATGATGATGGTTTTAAGTGGTGATGATGGTGGTAAGAGTGGTGTAGATGTGGTGGTGGTGGCGGTGGT
>NC_066552.1:3764504-3787004 GCF_024679095.1 Eriocheir sinensis
AACTAAGTGAATTAATGAAAGAGAATAAATAACGTAAAAGGCAAGAAAATGGATAGAAGGCATAAGTTGATGAATGAAAGAATGATAGAAAAAGGAAGAAATAAAAGGAAAAACATGAAAAACTGAAAAAATAAAAAAAATAAAAAGACAGCAAGAAAACAAACAAAAAAGTGAATGTATGAATGAACGAGGAAGAAAACTTAAAAAACAAAACATACTGAAGGGCGTAATATCAAGACCTTTAAAAACATTCCTTTGCTTAAAAAAACACAAATAAACAAACAAACTCACACACACACACACACACACACACACACACACACACACACACACACACACACACACACACACACACACACACACACACTTGCAAGTTTAACCTTCCTCCATGTTTAATTAAATCATTCTTTATTTCACTTTTATCACAAGTTTCTCCTAGTTCTTCGTTTTCTCCCTCCTCCAATGATTAACTGTAATTTTATGTTGGTTTATTTTCATTCCTCTTTGTTCATTATCTTTATTTTCCTCTTTTTTACTCTTTTTTCTCATTACTGAGCACTTTGTTTCGTTTTTAATATTTCTTTCTAATATTAATTAACGTGTATTATTTTTTGTGTGTTTTATCTTCATTAACTCTCACTTTTTATGTTCTAATGCCACGACTATATTTCGTAAAGAGAGACAGACAGAGAGATAGACAGACAAACAGACAGACAAACACAATCATATTTCTCTCTCTCTCTCTCTCTCTCTCTCTCTCTCTCTCTCTCTCTCTCTCTCTCTCTCTCTCTCTCTCTCTCTCTCTGCCTCCCATTTCATCTCCTTCCCTTTCTTTTCCTTTCTTTCATTCCCTTTATTCCCATATTTTCCCATCCACCCATTTCCTTTTCCCTCATTCCTTTCTCTTTTGCATTATTATTATTACCCTTCACTTTCCCCTTTACTCCCTTCTCTTCCCTTCCCTTCCTTTCCTTCCCTATCATTACCTCACGTTACCTTTCCTCTTCTCTCTTACCGTAAAAAAGAAAAAAGAAAAACATGATATCAAGTAATCAAGGCTCATCCCATATACCTGCTCACCTGCTCTACCTGTGTTTACCTGTGCAATCACCAAACACTACACCTGGACTGAACAAACCTCTCCCCCACACACCTGTCCCCCACCTGTCTCATTACTACCTGCAGCTTCAATCTCGGGACGTACTCAGGTATACAGAGAAGGCCTTTCATCTATCTCTTGGGGTACAAAGATGTGCGTGTGTGTGTGTGTGTGTGTGTGTGTGTGTGTGTGTGTGTGTGTGTGTGTGTGTGTGTGTGTGTGTGTGTGTGTGTGTGTGTGTGTGTGTGTGTGTGTGTGTGTGTGTGTGTGTGTGTGTGTGTGTGTGTGTGTTTATTTATCTGGCGTTCCACTATGGAGAATAAAAACAGAAAGAGGAGAAAGAGGAGGAGGAGGAGGAGGAGAAAATGGAAGAGCAAAAAGTGGAAAAGGAAGATGAGAAAAGAAGAGATGGAAGAAGAGATGAAGGAGGAAGAGATGGAAAACGAAGAGATGGAGAAGGAAGAGATAGAGAAGGAGAAAGAGGAGGAAGAATGAGAGGGAAGAGAAAGAGGAGGAAGACGAGGAGGAGAAAAAGAGGGATGGATAAGTAAGTAAGGAATGAAAAAGAAGGTGACAGAAGGAAGTAGAAAAAAAAGGAGGAAGAGGAGAAAGAAGGAAAAGAGGGAAGAGAAATACGAGAAGGGGGAATTTTAAAACCCTCCCCCCTGACAATATTTCGGTCACAGGGAAGATAAGGCGAAGATAAGAAAAAAATGTTGAGGTAAAATTCTCCTTTATTACAGCTTGGAAAATTAGATGAAAAATTCGGAATGCTTATCGACGCAATTTCAATCTCCATCAAGCCACGTCGATCTCCATAACTCAACGTAAATAGGAAAAATGGGAAGAAGATGGAGGAGGAGGAGGGCGAGGAGGAGGAGGAGGAGGGGGAGGAGGAGGAGGAGGAGGAGGAGGAGGAGGAGGAGGAGGAGGAGGAGGGTTGTGGAGGAGGGTTGAAGATGAAGGTTGAAGAAGAACAAGAACAAGAACAAGAACAAGAAGAACAAAAACAAGAACAAGAACAAGAAGAACAAGAAGAACAAGAACAAGAACAAGAACAAGAAGAACAAGAAGAACAAGAACAAGAACAAGAAGAACAAGAAGAACAAGAACAAGAACAAGAAAAGAATAAACCAAGAAAAAGAAGAAAACAAAAACAAGAATAAGAACATGAACAAGAAAAGGTGATGATGAAAAGAAGAAAGAGGAAGAGGAGGAGGAGGAGGAGGAAGAAAAAGAGGAAGGAGAAAAGTAACTCTCTGAATCGATCACAAAATAGGATGACACACTTTATATATCGCGAAAAAAAATAAGGGAGAGGAAAAAAAAAAAAGGTAAACATATTTCTTATCAAAACACGGAGTTCCGAAAGTGTCTCTTGATGCCGAGGACGTGAGCCGCGCCGAACATGTAAGGCTTTTTATTTATTCTTTATTTTTTCTTCTCTTTTTCTCTCGGATTCTTCTTTTCTATACTGTGATCCTTCTTTCTGAGTCTTGGATATCAGTAAACGTTTTTTGCTTACGGAGACACGGAGCCGAAAACGTTATCTTAGTGCCGAAGAAGAAGAAGAAGAAGAAGAAGAAGAAGAAGAAGAAGAAGAAAACGTGATGGAGAGCCGAGGACGAAAGAAGGACCGAATGCGTGTGTTTTTTTTTCTTTGTATGGTTGTTGCTGTTGTTGTTGTTGCAGTTGTTGTTTTTGTTGTTGTTTTAGTTCCTGTTTTTGTCATTTTTCCTCCCTTTCCTTTTCCTTAATTGTCTGTCTTTCTTTCTTTCTTCCTTTCTATCCGGAGAGAGAAGAAGAAGAAGAAGAAGAAGAAGAAGATGAAGAAGAACAAGAACAAGAAGAACAAGAAGAAGAAGAAGAAGTGTCTGTATCTGCGTGTGTGTTTTTCCATCTCCCTGTCTGTCTGTCTGTCTATCTGTCTGTTTATTTTTTTGTGTGGCTATCTCTGTTTCCGTATCTATGTCTTTGTCTGTCAATATCTATCAAGCTGTTAACCCGTCTGTCTGTCTGTTTATCCCTCCCTTCACCTGTTTACCCGTCTGTCTGTCTGTTTATCTCTCCCTTCACCTGTTTGCCTGCCTGTCTGTCTCCCTCGTTCCCTATTGGCCCATCATTGCGTGACGTCATCGCCAATCAGCTTCAATCCTCTTTCCTGTCAACACTCAATCTCGTCCTAAAGTGACTGTCGCTCCCTCGAGAACACACACACACACACACACACACACACACACACACACACACACACACACAGATATAGATAGATAGATAAATGAATGGATGAATGAAAGATAGATATGGATAGATAGATAGAATAATAGATAGAAGTAATACAGATTGATAGATAGATAGATAAAGAAAGAAAGAAACAAACAAACAAACAAACAAACAAACAAACAAACAAACGAAGATATAGATAAATAGAGAGAACGACAGACAAATATAGAGTAAGATAGAGATAGACAGACAGATAGATAGATAGATAGATAGATAGATAGATAGATATAGACAGACAGACTGACAGTAAGCCAAGCATCAAAACTAAGCAAAAACACGTAACTCCACCATTAAACAAACAAACAAACACACTTTTTGTAATCAACCAATCACCGCGTTAGCCACAAAAGACAACATTCAAATAATTAATTCATTCGTTTAATCAATCACATTTTTTTCGCATTTTAAGCCCCGCAGCCACTCACAAAGCGTATCTGTGTTTGTTTGTTTGACTTCCATTAAAATCGAGGTTATGTGCATATATGGTGTGTAGGGTAGGGGGGGAAGGGGGAGGGGAGGCATGTGTGTGTGTGTGTGTGTGTGTGTGTGTGTGTGTGTGTGTGTGTGTGTGTGTGTGTGTGTGTGTGTGTGTGTGTGTGTGTGTGTGTGTGTGTGTTCCGTTTTGCGTATGGAATGATTTATGAATCGACAAATCATATTCTCTCTCTCTCTCTCTCTCTCTCTCTCTATCTATCTATCTATCTATATCTATCTATCTATCTATCTCTATCTATCTATCTATCTATCTATCACACTCAGACTCACACTCACACTCACTCACACACACACACACACACACACACACACACACAACCAGGCAATAAGTCCTGCTGAAAAACATAACAGGACCCATTCTATCATAAAACAAAGAAAAAAAGAAAAAAACATGATGAAAACAATGAAAAATTAGGAAATCAATTACAGTGAAATAAAATGACAGCTGAAAAATTGGATTCATTAAAAGAATAATATATGTTTACAAAAGTGGAGCAGAAAAGTGCGAAAACAATGAATATTTCAACACTCCAAAAAAAGTAATAACGAATGCAGGAGAGAGAGAGAGAGAGAGAGAGAGAGAGAGAGAGAGAGAGAGAGAGAGAGAGAGAGAGAGAGAGAGAGAGAGAGAGAGAGAGAGAGAGAGAGAGAGAGAGAGAGACACAGACAAATACAAAGGGAAAGACAGACGAAACAAACACACACACAAACAAACAGACAAACAGACACAGACATACAAACAAACACCTAATCAAACGAATGCATAAAAATAGACATTATTAAAGCACAAACAAACAAATGGACAGAAAAAGAGTGAATAGAGGATATTAAACGATGTAGTCCACACACACACACACACACACACACACACACACACACACACACACGCACACACACACACGCACACACAGGAAGGTGAAATGAACTTTGTGATGTTTTTTTCTCCCTCTGTGTGTGTGTGTGTGTGTGTGTGTGTGTGTGTGTGTGTGTGTGTGTGTGTGTGTGTGTGTGTGTGTGTGTGCGTGCGCTTGACATAACCTAAATGCCCTTAGCCCGACGACACAAAACCAGGTCAGAAAAAAAATAAAAAACGGCTGAAAACACAAAAAAAAACACAAAAAAAAACACGCCAGAAAAAACAACTTTGACCTACATACACAAAAGAAAAGCATTGCGGGTGAAATACTATACTTCGCGTCAACTCACTAAAGATTATTATGCGAAGTGGGAGGGAAAAAAACAATATCCGGGTAAAATGCACGTATCCAATTAGCCGCTGAAGGTGAGAACACAGGTGAGAGAGAGAGAGAGAGAACAGGTGAGAGGTGAGAGGTGAGGTTGTTTTGGACAGGTGTTAGACTAGAGGTGTGGGTATTGTTCTCTCTCTCTCTCTCTTCTTTTCCTTCTCTTTCCTTTATTTCACATCCATATTCCTTTCTTTCTGTCTCCTTTTCTTTATTTTCCTTTCTTTTTCTTCTGTTCCCTTCCCTCTCTCTCCCTCTCTCTTCATTCCTTTCCATTCCCTTTTCCTTCTCTTTCCTTTCCTTTCCTTCACTATTTTTTTTCACACATCTCATCAGTCACCATTGCCCATTTCTCACTACCATTTATCACCACCACCACCACCATCACCACACCCTTATAACCCTGTCTATTAATCTTGCTCCTAAAACCATCAAATTATTAAAGTCACGCATTTAAATAGAGGAAAAAACGGGTATATTTTTTTTCTCTTTGATCTTTTTTTTTTGTTCCACTTTTCACTCATATCAAATTACGGACTGTGATATTATATTTGAATTATATTTTATTTTAATTACCAGTGGAATATAGAACACCAAGACCTTTTAACTATTTTTTTTTTATAACACTACTAAGGGTTTTCAATTAGTGTCTCTTCCCTTACACCACATTTTATCAGCTTTTCCCTTTTCTCCTCCTTTTCCCATTTTCTTTTTATTAAATTTTCACATTCGTCTTTTTCTCCCTCGTAATCTTTCCTTCTAATTCCGGGTTTGTTATTTTTGTTGTTGTTGTTTCCATGTTTTGTTTTGTTTTCCTTTCCTCCTTCGTCCTGTTTTCAATTACCATAACAACCACAATTAACCAATATTTCACTACTTCTACTTCTCTGTCAACCATCACTACCAAAATCATTACAACCATCACCACCACGGCTTATCAATTATCTTTTTCCCTCACAACCACAACCACTACTCCAACAACCACAATTAACCAATATTTCGCTGCTTCTATTTCCTTGTCAACCATCACCACCACCCCCATCATTACAACAATCACCACCTCTAAGGCTGATCAATTATTTTTTTCCCTCACAACCACAACCACTACCGCTACTATAACAACCACAATCAACCAATATTTTTCACTACTTTAACTTCCCTGTCAACCATCACCACCACCACCATCATTACAACCATCTCACCCACGGCTTATCAATTATCTTTTTCCCTCAAAACCACGACCACTACCACTACTATAACAACCAAAATCAACCAATATTTCACTACTTCTACTTCCCTGTAAACCATCACTACCAACATCATTACAACCATCTCCAACATGGTTTATCAATTATCTTTTTCCCTCATTACCAAGACCACAACCACTACTATAACAACCACAATCAACCAGTACAACACAACTTCGATATCTTCCTCCTCACCCACCACCACCACCACCGCCATAACCATCACCATCACTAAGGTTCATTTATCTCCTTTCTCAAACTCACCACTACCAATATCGCTTCCAATTTACTTTTTCCCTTCTTCATCAATACCAAAATCAATACCAAACACGATATCCCTCTTTCCTTTTAACCACCACTACCAACACCACCATCATCACCACCAACACCACCTTCTTTTTACCCTCGTCATCACCATCGCCACCACACAATCTTCTCTCCTCTCAAACACCATCATCATCACCACTATCCCTTCTTTCCCATCACCACCAACAACAACAACACCATCACCACCCACCTCCTCTCAGACACCACCATCATCACCACTATCCCATCTTTCCCATCACCACCAACAACAACACCATCCCCACCCACCTCCTCTCAGACACCACCATCATCACCACTATCCCCTCTGTCCCATCACCACCAACAACAACACCATCACCACCCACCTCCTCTCAATACACCGAACAAAGCACATCATCACCAGCCCTCATTACCACGCCCCTCCTCCTCCTCCTCCTCCTCCTCCCCCCCCCTCTTCCTCACGTCACCGCCAGGCCAGATGAGGAAGATGTCACCTGCCCGCTCGCTCAGGTGTTTGGCTTACAGATGAAACGTTTCCCGCGTCGCCTCTCCTCGTGTTCTCCGCTCGTGGCTCTTCGCTCGGAAACGTTCGCGAGGAGAAAATGAAAAGGAAAACTTCAAAAGGATGTATATTTAAGGAGAAGAAAAAATACATGGCGCGAAAGAATCTATGGAAAAAAAAGCAAAAGAAGAGCGACGCAAGTTTAGGATTTAGAAGATATGTATGATAGAAAAATAAAACAAAAGAAAAAACAGAGATATCAATGAGAATTTATAACTTTAGGAATGTTTATTTTTTATTTTTTTAAGTAATATGAACATTAACGAAAAAAAGGCTAAAAAACATACGAGAACAGGAACAAACAAAAAGCAGACAAGAAACAAACACGCACAAACACAAACAGGAACAAATAAAACACAAACAGAAACAAACAGGAAAAACACGACACAAACAGCAAGAAGAGGACACAAACAGAACACAAACACGACACAAACACGCGCCAACACAAACACATTAACAACTCGCCGTGACAGAATCTTCCCCCAAGTTTGTAAGCAGTTGTGCCACGCCTTCCTCCCTGCCTCCCTGCCTGCTCTCCTGCTTGCCTCGCTTCGCCACGGCACGAGGAGATAACAGCAGGCAGGGCAGCAGTGCATGTATTACCGCCAGCGACTGTGTTCCTCGACTCCAAGACTTACACACATAACTTATACTGAAGCGACGAGGATAAAAGCAAGCACGGTGAAACTAAACTAGCAAGGCAGATTAGAACATTATATAAAGGCAACGAGAAGAATAGCAAGGACGGTGAAACTAAACCACACGAAATTGATATCTCTTTTGGCCACTCGTCTGTACTCTCTTTTACAGGGGCGGTGATTAGTGGGCTTTTTTTTTCTCTCCTTTATTTTGCCCTTGAGCTGTTTCCATTACTGTATTAAAACGAGAAAGGCAGATTAGAACAATATATCAAAACAACGAGAAGGAAATCAGAAACGGAGAACCTAAACTAACAAGGAACATTAGAACATCAATCGAAACAACGAGAAGAAAAGTATAGACGGCGAAACCAGCAAGGCACATTAGAACATTGTTAAAGCAACGAGATTATAAGCACCCAGCAAGACGGCCTAGAAGATTATATTTAAGTAACGAAAAGAAAAGCGTGACTGATGAAGATATAAAAGCAGATAAGCAACATTATATCAAAATAACGAAAATAAAAGATGATTTTGTATATAAGAAAACTAGCTGATTAAAACATTAGAAAACTAGCGAAGCAGATTATTGAAAGCTAGCAAAACAGATGATTAGTATGTCAGAAAACTAGCCAAGCAGATTAAAACCTTAGAGAACTAGCGAAACAGATTATGACATTAGAAAACTGGAAAGGCAGATGATTAGTACATTAGAAAACTACCATGGCAGATGATTATGACATTAGACAACTAGAAAGGCAGATGATTACTCTATTAGAAAACTATTATGACATTAGAATTATTATGACATCAAAAAACTAGAAAGGAAGATGATTAGTATGTCAGAAAACTAGCCAGGTAGATTAGAACACTGGAAATAACACTGGCAATGCTATCGTCGAAGGGGGCTGTGACGGGGCGGCGGGCGGCGGGTGTTGGACGATGGTGAGGTTAGCCAAGGTTACACTTCCCGCCCACTGAAGGGATATTTGCGTACTCACTTTCCCCAGACGGTCAGTTAAGCGTCGCCTCGTGGCCAAACTTTAAAGCACTGTTGCGTACCTAGAACCACACCACTTGATTATAAGTTTTCCTATTCTCTTTCTTTTTTTATGTCTGTCTGTTTGCCTGTCTGCCTACCTGTATCCCTGTCTGTCTGCATGTCTGTCTGTCTGTCTGTAGCCTATGTATGTATGTATGTATGTATGTATGTATCTCCAACCCATCTTCTCTCTCTTTCTATGTTCATATATGTTTGTCTATTGTTTTTTGTCTATGTATTTCTCTCCGTATCCCTCTCTCTCCCTCTCCCTCTCCGTCTCCCTCTCCATTCTCTCTCTCTCTCTCTCTCTCTCTCTCTCTCGGGTACGACTCTTAATAAGGCGAAGCGGGAATGTAGTTTCAATTGGGTTCCCGAAATATGTCAGTAAAGTAACGTAGGAGAAGAACAGGGACGCGGAGGGCACGACTTTTAAGGGAATGAGGTCTGGCTGGTCTGCTCTGCTCCGCCATGCTTAGCTGATAATTGGAAAAGGAAATACTGAAAAAATGAAAAATAGGTAAAAAAGGAAATAAAAGGAAAAACATGGAAAAAGAAATACTGAAAAAATGAAAAAAAAGAAATAAAGCGAAGAACATGGAAAAAGAAATACTGAAAAAATGAAAAATAGGTTATAAAAGGAAATAAAAGGAAAAGCATGGAAAAAGAAAAAATGAAAAAATGAAAAATAGGTAAAAAAAAAGGAAATAAAAAGAAAAACATGGAAAAATAAATACTGAAAAAATGAAAAATAGGTAAAAAAAAAGGAAATAAAAGGAAAAACATAAAAAATTAGAGGATTATGAAAATTACATAAAAATAATGAATTGAAATGATATGAAAGATGTGAAAAAAAAATTATGTGATACTAATGATGAAAAACAGGAAAATTGAAATGGAAAATAAAATGAGTCTTGCTGGTCCTATGTTCCGCCGATAATTGGAAAAGGAGATGATGAAAAAATGGAAAATAATGAAAAATATTATAATGATAGGAGAAATGAAAGTTGAAATAAAAGATGTGAAAATTAGATTAAAAAAATGCAAATGTGAGCGAGATGAAGTTAAATAAAAAGTGAAAAGAAATTAAATATGGTACGATAGAGATGAAAAAAAAATGGAATGAGGGCTTGTTGCTCCTACACGTGTGGCTGATAAATGGAGAAAAAATAATGAAACAAATGAAAAATAGTTAAAAAAATGAAAAGGATATGAAAAATATGAAAATGAAAGAAAAATCGAAATTAAAAAAAAATGAGAAAAGAAAAGGAAAGGAAAAGAAAGGAAAAGAAAAGGACAGGGGAGGAAAGGAGAGGAAAAAATAAAAAGAAATAAATGAAATTAAATAAAAAATAAGATTATGAGAAGAAAATAAAAGGGAAGGAAAAGAAAGGAAACGAAAAGGACAGGAGAGGAAAGGAGAGGAAAATAACAAAGAAAATATATGAAATTAAATAAAAAATAAAGATATGGGAAGAAAAGAAAAGGAAAGATAAAGAAAGAAAACAAAAAGGCCAGGGGAGGAAAGGAGAGGAAAATATATAAATAAATAAATGGAATTAAATAAAAAAGAAAAACATGAAAAGAAAAGGAAAGGAAAAGAAAGGAAACAAAAAGGACAGGGGAAGAAAAGAGGAAAAAACAAAAAATATAAATAACATAATAATGATAATATGAAAAACTAAATATTAAACTGAAATGAGGTATTGCTGTTCCACATTCGTTCGGTAATAAGATAAAAAAACTAATTATATATCACAGCCGATGATTTGAAAAGTGAAGATTGGCGCTGAAGATCAAAGAGAGATTAAATATACCTGGTTTTCCTGCTATCTAGGTGTGCTATTTTTGAGAATTTGAAATATTTAAACAGGGAGGAGGGTATCAGTACATCTCTCCTCCCGTATTTGATCTTGCTTTCGGCCACCTCTTTTGTTTCTTTTTTAGGAGCAGCTTTTTTTTATTATTGTTTTCTTTTTTTGTGTGCCCTTGAGCTGCCTCCTTTGTTGTAAAAAAAAAAAAAACACGTAGGGAATGTCCAGCTTGGTAACGTGGCGCTAATTAGAAAAGTGGAAAGACACCTCTCCATCCGAAATTGACCTCTCTTTTGGCCACTTTTTACTTTTGTCTGTTGTGGGAGCGGTGAACAGCGGGCCTTTTTTTTTACACTCTTTTTGTTGCCCTTGAGCCGTCTCCTTTGTTGTAAAAAGAAATGAAAGGTGATGGAAAGAGTATACCTGGTTTTCCATTTTAAGTAATCAAGTGTTTAAAGATGAGAAAGAAGAAATGAAGAAGAAAACAACTGAAATGAAATATAAATGGAGAGAAACTTAGACTTGTAAAGAAAAATTATCACTGAACAAAAGAAAAAGGACGTAAAGGGGAAAAAATACCACAAAGAAAGAAAGATAAGAACAGGACCACTAAGAGGGAAAAAAAAAGCTTGTAAGGGAAAATAACACGATCACTGCGGCCGAAACAAAACCGGAAAGAAAATAAAGTTTGTGGCAAAAAAAATCAAAATATCAAAAACGAAAAATTAGCAAACAAGAAAACAATTAGACCACGAAAAGATTAAAAAAAAAAGACCTCCACAAGATTACAGCGCTCCTGGCAAGATTGTGAAAAAAAAAACATGAACAAAAAAAATAGCAAGCAAGAATAAATGTGACCACGAAAAGATAAAAAAAAAAAGACCTCCACAAGATTACAACGTTTCTGGCAAGCTTGTAAAAAGAAGAAAAAAACATGAACAAAAGTAAAACAAAAAAAAGCAAGCAATAAAAAATATGACCACGAAAAGATAAAAAAAAAAAAAAGACCACAAGATTACAACGTTCCTGGCAAGCTTGTAAAAAAAAAACGAACAAAAAAACAAAACAAAAATTAGCATGCAAGAAAAAATGACCACGAAAAAAAAAATCCCTCAAGATTACAACGTTCCTGGCAAGCTTGTGAAAAAGAAAAAAAACGAACAATAAAAACGAAAAAAAAATAGCATGCAAGAAAAAAATATAACCACGAAAAAAAAAGGTCCCACAAGATAACAACGTTCCTGACAAGCCACAAACAGGTCAGGACAAGCCACAAACAAGTCAGGACAAGTACAGACAAGTCATGACATGCAACAAACAAGACTATCACAACCAAGCCCGGCCCATCACACTACTTCCCCTCTTCGCCCCCTCCCCGCCCTCCTTCCGCCACTTCCCCTCTCCCCCCCTTCCCTCCCCGTTCACCGCCCCTGCCCCACCTCTCTTCCCCCCCCCCCACCCCACCCTCCCCGCCTCCGCCCCGCGCTCTTAAAACTTCCGAGCTTGTGGCCGCCAGCGAGGGGGCTTTAAACGCTGCCCGACAAAGTTCCAAGCAATTTCTTCCTCGCCTAAGTGGGTTCCGCGACACACCAGAAATAAATGCAGAGAAAAAAAATGAAATAGAGAGAAGTAAATGAATATAATGAAACAATAAAACACATGCAGATAATAATAGTCACCCCTCACCCTATTCCTCTTGTCCCCTTCATTCACTCCTCTCCACTCCCCTCTCTTCTTACCCTCGTCACCCTCCCCATCCCTCTCCTTTTCCTCCCATTTTCTTTATTAAACTTCACTCACCTCCTTTCTTATTTTACTTCTCCTTCTTCTTCTCCTCCTCCTCCTCCTCCTCCTCCTCCTCCTCCTACTCCTCCTCCTCCTTACTTCTTCTACCTCTCTCCTCTTCCTACTTTCATAACTCTCCCTTTTGCTTCCCTCCCCTCTCCTCTCCTCCCCTCCCCTCCCTCCTTCTCTTTCCCTTCACACCATGCATCTCTCCCTCTTTCCAATCCATGGTAAGACCGCACCTCGAGTATGCAGTGCAGTTCTGGTCTCCCAATTACAGAAAGGACATTGCTCTACTGGAAAGGATTCAACGACGCGCCACAAAGATGATTCCAACCTTCAGGGCTCAACCGTACGAGGAACGACTCAAGCGACTCAATCTCTTTACATTGGAGAAAAGACGCCTACGAGGGGATATGATTCAAGTCTTCAAGTATCTAAAAAAGTTCACTAACGTCGATTACTCCAAATTCTTTGAACTGCAAACCAACTCAAGAACTAGAAATAACGGTTTACCCATTCAGTCGAGTCGATGTAACACAGACATTGGAAGGAGTTTCTTTTCAAACCGAGTCATCCGCCACTGGAACAATCTTCCCTCAGAAGTAGTGAATGCGAATACCATCAACTCCTTCAAATATAGAATCGACCGTCATTTCGCTGCGTCGGGAGTAAACTGAATAACGAGGGGCTTCCATCTGCTCCTCAATATCGAGGTGCTTTCATCTGCTCACCAAGCCCCAAGTGGCGATCGAGCAGATTAAATCACCCAAGCGGGCGACCTCGTAATGAGCCAATAGGCTTTCTGTTGCCTGCATTTCCATGTTTCCATGTTTCCCTTCCCTTGTTTCCTCCTCTCACTCTCTCCCCTCTCCCCTCTCCATACCTCTCTTCCTCCTCTAGCTCCCCTCTCTCTCCCTTCCCTCCCCTCTCCTCTCCTCCCCTCCCCTCCGTTCTCTTTCCTTCCCTTTCTCACCATTCTTTTCTCCCTCTCTCCCTCCCTTTGCTTCCTTCTTTCACTCTCATCCCCTTTCTCCTCTTCCTCCCTCTCTTCCTCCCCTCTCACTCCCCCCTCTCTCTCCCTTCCCTCCCCTTTCCTCTCCTCCCCTCCCTCCTTCTCTTCCCTTTCCCTTCCCACCATGCTTCTCTCCCTCTCTCCCTCCCCTTGTTTCCTCCTTTCACTCTCTCCCCTTTCCCCTCTCCCTCCCTCTCTTCCTCCTCTCATCCCCCCTCTCTCCCTTCCCTCCCCTCCCCTCTCCTCGCCTCCATTCCAGGACAAAAACAAGCATCACAAATCTCCTCATAAAAACAGGCGATATTTTTCCTCTTCTTATTCATTGCCTCATCTTGTTTACCTGTTCGCCTGTACCTTGTTTTTTTGTTTTGTTTTTTCACTTCATTTCATTTTTTTATTATGTTGTATATCCCTATTTGATTGCATACTTTGAGACTCATCTGCACAGTTGTAAAGGAAGGGAAGGAGGAGAGAGGTAAAGAAAAGGAACAGAGAAGAGAATGAAAAGAGAGGAGAGAATGAAAGTGAGAAAGGATAAAGAAAGAATGGGAGAAAGTAAGAGAGAATAAAAGAAAGACATAGAGGATGAAGAATGGGAGAAGAAAGAGATGAGGAAAAGAAAGACCAGACCAAGAAAGAAAGGAAAAAGAAACAAAGCTACAGAGGACGAAAGAAAAATAGAGACGTAGAAGAGGAGGAGGAGAAAGAGGAGGAGGAGGAGGAGGAGGAGGGGGAGGAGGAGGACAAAGGAGCAAGGAAGGGTACGTTGCAAAAACTATTACGAGAGTTTGGTGCACACACACACACACACACACACACACACACACACACACACACACACACACACTGAGTTAACAAAATCCACTGAGTCTCCCTGATCCACAAAAGCCCTTTTTTAATTGGCCACCTGACCACCCCACGAAACTAGAGAAAAAAAGAGATAGTAAGCCTCTCTCTCTCTCTCTCTCTCTCTCTCTCTCTCTCTCTCTCTCTCTCAAATGAATCACGGAAAGAGAGAGAGAGAGAGAGAGAGAGAGAGAGAGATGACAAACGCTCAATGCTGTATCACAAGGGCCTTTTATCTCCTCTCTCATCAACCTAGCTCTTAACTGAATTACCTGCCTAGTGAGTTACATGACCGGCCGCCGGGCAGGTAATCCATCCCCAAGCATGTCATTATATTTTTTTTAAGTTGTTTATCTTTATTGGATTGCATACTTTGAGACTCATCTGCACAGCTGTAAAGGAAGGGAAGGAACAGGAGGAAAAGGAGGACAGAGGTGAAGAAAGGAACAGAGAAGGAAATGAAGAGAAGGAAGACAGAATGAAAGAGAAAGAGAGAGGATAGAGAAAGAAATGAAGGTGAGAGAAAATAAAAGAAAGACATGGAGGATAAAGAATGGGAGAAAAAAGAGATGAGGAAAAGAAAAACAAGACCAAGAAGAAAAGGAAAAAGGAACAAAGGTAGAGAGATGGACGAAAGAAAAATAGAGAAAGGTGTGTTAGTGAAAGTGAATGAGGTGATTGTGTTTGTGTATAAAGGAAAGAATGAAGGAAAGGTAGATAGATATACAGATAGATAGTGGCAGACAGGTAAATTGAAAGCTAAATGGACATAGAGATAGATAGATAGAAGGATAAAGAGATAGACTGATAGAAGATAGATAGATAAAGGATAGATATATACAGTTAGGTGGAGATAGACGTATATAGATCGTAAGAAGAATGAAAGAGAATGAATGAATGAGCAAACGAAAGAGAAAAAAGAAGTTAAGGAATAAATAAGGATGCAAAATAGAAAGAAAGAGTTAACAATGGAGTTTAAACAAGAGATATACAAAAAATAGAGAGGATTAAGATATGAATGAACAAACGAACGAAAAAAAGTTAAAAAATAAATTAAAACGGAAAAAAAGAGAAAAACGAAGGATTAACAATGGAGTTTAAACAAGAGATCGACAATTATGAACAAATATGAATCGAAAAAAAAAACGAAACAAAAAATAGAGAATGAAAGAATAAATGACCTAACAAAAGAGGGAAAGAAAGTTAGAGAATAAAGAAAAATTTAAAAAGAAAGCAGAAAGGATTAACAATAGAGTTTAAGCAAGAGATCGACAAATATAAATCGAAAAAAAAAGACGAAAGGAAAAAGAGAGAAAATGAAAGAACGAATGACCTAACAAAAGAGTGAAAGTTAAAGAATAAAGAAAAACGGAAAAAAAAGAAAGAAGGATCAAAAATGGAGTCTAAACAAGAGATCCACAAATATGAATCGAAAGAAAAAGGAAAGAAAAAGTAGAGACAAAATGAAAAGCAAATTACCGAACAAAAGAGTGAAAGAGAGTTAAAGAAAAAGAAAAATTAAAAAAGAAAACAAAGAATTAACAATAGAGTTTAAACACGAACAATATACAATGCTATGTTCCTCCCATTTTACATTTTATTAACCACTATTATTTAAAACACTAAATGAAACACTCTTTAGAACCGAAGGCCAAAAAAACAAACATATATATATAAATTGTTCAGTTAATGCTTTCAATGTTCATGTTGACGCTAATATTACGAGAGAAAAGCTCATATTTCGTCCTTCTAGTGTGTGTGTGTGTGTGTGTGTGTGTGTGTGTGTGTGTGTCAAGGCAAATATTAGGCTTTCAATTCTCATATATATTACCCCCATAAACTGAGAGAGAGAGAGAGAGAGAGAGAGATCCCTTCCCTCCATAATCACCTCCTTTTCTATCCTTTCCTTTCTTTTTCTTCCTTCTTCCTTTTTTGGTTCTTCTGAGAGTGAGAAGAAAAAAAGAGAGAGAAAAGGGAAGGGAAAGGAAGAGAAAGTAACAGAAAAGGGGAAAAAAGGAAGGAAAATAAAGTAAATGAGGATAAAACTGAGAAACATGAAGAGAGAGAGAGAGAGAGAGAGAGAGAGAGAGAGAGAGAGAGAGAGAGAGAGAGAGAGAGAGAGAGAGAGAGAGAGGTATATTGCATCAGTCTCCGCATACAGCATCACTCTATACACGTTAATGGGCCCCACAGGTAACAACAGGTAATAACAAGTTGTAACGTGTTGTAACAGGTTGGGTCGCATTCAAAGGGAGAGAGAGAGAGAGAGAGAGAGAGAGAGAGAGAGAGAGAGAGAGAGAGAGAGAGAGAGAGAGAGAGAAGCATTGCATGGATTTACCTTCACGCTCATTAACCTGTTTGCTGCGTGTGTTAGTGTTAGTGTGTGTGTGTGTAAGTGTGTGTGTGTGTGTGTGTGTGTGTGTGTGTGTGTGTGTGTGTGTGTGTGTATTAATGTGTGTGGATATATTTTTTTTATCTATTCACCTATTTATCTATTTATTTTTTACTGTTGACTTTACGATTTCCTTTATTTTTTTTTCTTTTGTATGTATGTTTATCTTTATTATCTACTTATTTATTTATCTATCTATTAATCTATCCGTTTTCCTGTCTATCTATCTATCAACTATTACACTATCCACTTATCTATCTATCTATCTATCAATATATTTGTTATCTATTCCTCTACTGACTTATCTATCTATCTATCTATCTATCTATCAATATATTTGTTTATCTATTCCTCTACTAACTCATTATCTATCTATTTGTCTATCTATCTATCTATCTATCTATCTGTGTCTATCTATATGAAGCAATAATAAAATAACCACATCACACACACACACACACACACACACACACACACACACACACACTCAGCCACTCAGCGCCACCGTGTGTGTGTGTTCGTGTGTTGGTTGGTTAGCCGCAGTTCACGTATTGCCTTTGTCACGGAAACTCATTTGTCTTTTGTATTCATACTATAAAAAAAAAGAGCGATGTGGTGTGATTTTATTTTAGGTTTTATTATTGAATGCAACGAAAATGGCCAACCGATCACCTGCCTGCCCGCTTGACTGACTGACTGACTGACTGACTGGCTGACTGACGGATTGACTGACTGACTGATTGACTGACTGGCTGGCTGACTGATTGACTGACTGATTGTCTAACTGACTGACAGACTGAATGAATGAATGAATGAAGAAAAAGAAAGAAAAAGAAAAAAAAGAAGGAAGAAAGGAAGGAAGGAAGGAAGAAAGAAAGGAAGGAAGGACCGACTGACTGAGTGGCTGACTGACTGACTGTTTGACTAATCGACTGAATGAAGAAAGAAAGAAAGAACGAGAGAAAGAAAGAAAGAAAAAACGAAAGAAAAGAAGGAAAGGAAGGAAGGAAGGAAGGCAGGGAAGAAGGAAGGACTGACTGACTGACTGACTGACTGGTTGACTGACTGACTGACTGACTGGTTGACTGACTGACTGATTGAATGCCTGACTGATTGACTAATTGACTGACTGGTTGGCTGACTGACTGATTGACTGACTTACTGACTTACTGACTGACTGACTATTTCAATCAATGTTTATATGTGGCTGTCAATACAGTTCTACACACATATCCTTTCTATTAGTATCTATCAATCAAAAACTGTCTATCTATCTGTCAGTGGATTTCTTTATTTATCTATTTCTTAGTCTATTCATACCTTCCTTACCTTCCTTCCTTACCTATCTAAATACCAACTTACCTATCAGTCTATTTACCTTCTTAACCACTTATCTATATATCTATCTATTCATATATTAAAACCAACTTCCCTTACCTTTCCTTCCCTTACCTTACCTAACCTTACCTTACATTCCCTTATCTTACCTAACCTTACCTTATCTTCCCTTACCTCACCTTCCCTTACCTTACCTAACCATACCTTACCTTAAATTCCCTTACCTTCCCTTATCTTACCTTACATTACCTTACCTTCCCTTACCTTACCTAACCTTACCTTACCTTCCCTTACCTTCCCTTATCTTACCTTACTTTATCTTAACTTCCCTTACCTTACATTACCTTACCTTTGCTTCCCTTCCCTTACCTTACCTTACCTAACCATACCTTACCTTACCTTCCCTTCCTTTATCTTACCTTACCTTACCTAACCTTACCTTCCCTTACCTTCCTTTATCTTACCTTACCTTACCTTCCCTTCCCTTACCTTACCTTACCTTCCCTTATCTTACCTTCCCTTCCCATACCTTACCTTACCTTATCTTACCTTACCTTCTCTTCCTTTATCTTACTTTACCATCCATATCGTTTTCCTCATCTCTTTTATCTTATCCCATATCCCTATCTATCTATCTATCTATCTATCTATCTATTTATATCTATCAACGTTTGTCTCTTATTTGCCTCTCCGTTCACCTGGCTCTCACCTGTCACGCAGAATCACGTCGCAAATACCAAACTGCTTGACGGCGCTCACCTGAGAGAGACCACCTGTGCTGCCGTCCGCCGGGGAGAGATTACGACGGATGAAGGAAGAAGGGAGGATGTGAAGGAAGGGAGAAAGAGTGAAGGAATGAGAGATGTGAATGTGGTTGGTTACGAAGGAGTAGGTAGAGAGATTAAAGATGAGAAAGGGAAAGGAGGAAGAATAAAGGAGAGGGAAAAGGAAGAAAGGGAAAGTAAGGAAAAAAAGAAAGGAAATAGGGAGAAAGATGGAAAAAGAAATAATGTGAGTAAAGAAGAAAGGAAGAAGGGATAATTAAGGAGGAGAGAAGAGAAAAAAAACAAAGGAGGGAAAGGGATGGGAAGGAAATGAAAAGGAAGGGAAAGAAATAAAAAGGAAGGGAAAGGAGTTAAAAAAATGGTGAAAATTTGGAAGAAAGAAAGGGAGAGTGAGCACGAAGATGGAAAGGAGGAAGGTAAATGCAAGGGAGGAGGGAAGATAGAGGAGGAAGAGGGAGGAGGAGGAGGAGGAGGAGGAGGAGGAGGTAAAGTATAAGAGGAAGGCAGGAGAGATGAGCGATGGAGAAAAATCATTGTGGAGATAAGGAGGAGAGGAAGAGATGATGCCTCAAAGAAGGAGGAGGAGGAGGAGGAGGAGGAGGAGGGATAGATTGAGGAGAAGATGGATTAACGTGGGAAGGAAGATAGGAGGCGGAAGAGGTGGAGGAGGAGGAGGAGAAGGAGGAGGAGAAGGAGGAGGAGGAGGAGGAGGAGGAGGATCAAGAAGAGTAAGAGGCAAAAAAATGGAACGTGAAACTCTCAATATATCTCAAGGAAAGCAGATTTTTACTCTCTCTCTCTCTCTCTCTCTCTCTCTCTCTGTTTATTATCTTTCTTTCTTCCTTTCCTTGTTTCGTTTTTTCCTTCGTTTCCTTCTCGTTTATCTCATTTTTCCGTGTTTCTTTCCTTTGTTTTTTCTTTTTTCTTTTTCTTCTTTTTCTTTTGTCTTTTTCTTTTTCTTCTTTTCTTCTTCTTCTTCTTCCTTCTTCTCCTCCTCTTCCTTCGCTCATTATATTTCTGTCTTTCACATGTTTCATCTCAGTAATCCCTTCTTTTTCCTCCTCCTCCTTCTTCTTCTTCCTCCTCCTCCTCCTCCTCCTCTTCCTACATTCATCATCCTTCTTTCTTTCCCTCGTTTTCTTCTCTCTAATCCCTTTCTCTTTTTTTTTCTTCATCACTGCAATCAACGCCACAATCATCTCTCCCTCTCTCCCTCTCTCTCTCTCTCTCTCTCTCTCTCTCTCTCTCTCTCTCTCTGAAACAGGCTCTCTATCCTCCTCATGTGATTGGCCACTGAGTTCAGCCAATCACTGAACGTCGTTGCCAGGAGCCAAAGGAAACTATTCTTTGATCTCTCTCTCTCTCTCTTTAGACTTTAACCTCCCCCATATCGACTGGGCGACACTGTCGGGTACAGAAGGTGAGTCCCATAGAATGATCGAATTTCTAGAGGAAAATTATCTAAGCCAAATGGTTTCTGAACCAACTCGACAAAATAACATACTTGACCTTGTTATAGCGACCCAAGATAACCTAGTCAGTAATGTCACGGTAGGAGAACACCTCGGTTCCTGCGATCATAAACTAGTGCGCGTTGACATTAGAGCTCAAACATCGGTGACTGAAAATAAAGTTAAGGTGCCCAATTTCAAAAGAGCCAACTTCGTAGAAATCCGACGAAAACTAATAGATATGCAACTATCAGATGACGGCAATGCAGAGGACGCCTGGCTAAACTTTAAAAATCACTTACTCACTCAGCAGGACACATTTGTCCCCTTGTGCGAGAAGCGAATTAACACTAATAAAGTCCACCTTGGTTTAATAGCGAAATTAAACACTCAGTCAAGGAGAGAAAATTGTCTTACAGGTTAAAGAAAGACCAAAGCACGCCTGAAAACATTAGACTTTACAATGATGCAAGGCGACGAGTAAAAAGATTAGTGCATCAGGCAAAGCGTAGATATGAAGAAAATATTGCAGCCAACTGTAAAAATAATCCGAAATCCTTCTTCAGTTACATAAACAACAGAAAGGCGATCAGAAGTGGAATTGGACCTTTAATAAACAGCGACGGTGCACTAGTGACTGACAGCCAACACGTTGCAAACCTATTAAATAATTACTTTTCCTCGGTGTTTAATAATAACAGTCCTCCCACCACCACCACCAACACCAGTACTAATGTAAATCCAGAGCATGCATTGTCTAACTTTGAAATAAAACCCGATGAAGTCCTTAAAGCCCTCAAATCACTTAAAACAAATAAAAGTCCTGGACCTGATAAAGTATATCCAACTCTGCTGAAAGAAACAAAGAGCGAAATACTCTCCTCCCTCACAACCGTATTCAATATGTCCTTGCGACAAGGCATTGTCCCTTCAGATTGGAAAAAGGCTAACGTGACACCGATTTTTAAGAAAGGAGACAAAAAGTACCAGGTAATTACAGGCCCATTAGTCTAACTTCGGTTGTAGGTAAGCTACTTGAGGGCATAATTAGAGACAAAATTGTGAGTTACCTTGAAAGCCACTCATTAATTGGGGACTCACAACATGGCTTCCGAAACAAAAGATCCTGCCTATCAAATCTATTAACCTTTTATAACGACCTCTTCACTGTTTATGACGTAACCAAATCACTGGACGTAGTCTATCTTGATTTCCAGAAAGCGTTTGATAAAGTCCCGCATCATAAATTACTTTACAAATTAAAACAAATAGGTATTGACGGTCAGGTAAACCAATGGATCGCGAATTGGTTGAGCAACAGACAACAAAGAGTAGTGATTGACGGATTTAACTCAGAGTGGGCGCCTGTCACTAGTGGCGTCCCTCAGGGCTCGGTTCTTGGCCCAGTGCTCTTCATTATTTACATCAACGACGTGGATGTTGGACTCAATAACCGCATTAGTAAATTTGCAGACGACACAAGATTGGTAACTCGGTTCTCACTGACGAAGACAGGCAAAGCCTCCAAGAGGATTTGCACAAAATTTCAGCTTGGTCGGATAGATGGGAGATGCCCTTTAACGTAGACAAGTGCCAGGTCCTTCAAGTTGGAACGAGGAATAAAAAGTTTGATTACGAAATGCGCGGCGTTAAACTCAAAAGCGTTCAATGCGTCAAGGACTTGGGTGTCAAAATCGCGTCAAACCTCAAATTCTCACAGCAATGCATCGATGCAGCAAATAAAGCGAACAGAATGTTGGGCTTCATTAAAAGAAACTTTTATTTAAGAATAAAGATGTAATACTTCCGCTCTACAATAGTTTAGTCAGACCCCACGTGGAATATGCGGTTCAGTTTTGGTCTTCCCACCATGCAAAAGACATTGCTAAATTAGAAGGTGTTCAGCGTCGGGCAACAAAAATGATATCTTCCTTGCAGAACAAATCCTACGAAGAAAGGCTTTCCACCCTTACCATGTTCTCCTGAGAAACGTCGCCCCCGAGGATAACTGATCGAATGTTTTAAAATACTTAATGGTTTCACGAATGTAGACAGATCAACATTGTTTATGATCGATGACACTTTGCGCACGAGGAACAATGGCGTAAAACTCAGATGTAGACAAGTAAATTCAGACTGCACCAAATTTTTCTTCACCAAC
>NC_066552.1:3789504-3854504 GCF_024679095.1 Eriocheir sinensis
AGGTGGAAGAGAGGAAGGTGAAAGAGAAACAGGAATTGAAGGAAAAAAAGGATGGAGGGAGAGGAAAAGGAGAAAAGCAGATAATTGAGAAGAGAGAGAGAGAGAGAGAGAGAGAGAGAGAGAGAGAGAGAGAGAGAGAGATGAAATAGTAAACCATTTGCACAACACCTCTCTCTCTCTCTCTCTCTTTACTTTCCTGCCGCTACATTTCCTCAAGCCCTGATACCTCCTCCTCCTCCTCCTCCTCCTCCTCCTCCTCCGTATATGGATTCAGTGGAGCAAGTCTTCTTCCAACATGGGCGTGGTTCGGAGAGAGAGAGAGAGAGAGAGAGAGAGAGAGAGAGAGAGAGAGAGAGAGAGAGAGAGAGAGAGAGAGAGAGAGAGAGAGAGAGAGAGAGAGAGAGAGAGAGAGAGAGAGAGAGAGAGAGAGAGAGAGAGAGAGAGATGAGTGGCCATACTAGAGGCACCTGCCGCTGGCTAAGCTGGTGCGACTACTGCTACCGCGAAGGTCACACCACAGCTAACTGCCGTGCCTCCCATGCCCAAGAAAGGCACGAAGAGATCTACCGCCAGTTGTCCGAGCAGGCAGCCGTCACCTCCCTCCTCATCGAGACACTAAACAAGCACCTCACACAGCCTCCTCTTCCCAGTTACCAAGCGTCTCAGCGCCAGGCACCTCATCCCTCTCAACACCCCTACACACCTTGGAATTATGCCGGCCGACCCAACCTTCCAAGAGAAACTGACGATTATGTCTACTAACATCAGAGGCCTCCAAACTAACATAGGAGATCTAACACACTCTTATGTTATCCCGCACTCCCCAGACATCATAGCCACAGTGGAGACCTTTCTCAATCCCACCATTCCCGCCAACTTTGGGCATATTCAAGGGTACTCTAGATGGCACCGAAGAGACCGAGCCCACGGTACCTTCGGGGGAATCGCAGTCTGCTTCCGTGACGGTCTTGCTGTGGAGGCCCTCGATGTCGACATGGAACGCCACCTCGAAATGGCATTCTTCAGGCTGTGGACAAGACAACGCGACTCCATCCTGCTCTGTGTATGCTACCAGCCACAGTGGCAGGGGAGCGACCCCATCCACTTCCTCCACACAAATCTCGAAACCCTTCTGCTCCGGCATTCCTGCAAACATCTCATTGTGGTGGGAGACATGAATCAGTAATTGGTGGAAAGGCAGTTCGAAGACCTTCTGTCCATGTACGGCCTCACGAACCACGTTGATTTCCCTACACATATCACCGGCTCCTCCCTGGACCCAGTCATTACAGACCTGCCAGAGGAAGTGGTCACCTGTCATCCCCTAGGTATGGTTGGTTCCTCTGACCATTCTGCTGTGCTCACCACCATCAAGACCTCAATAGAACACGACGGAGCCACCCCCCGTGTGAACTGGTTGTGGTCCCGGGGAGATTGGAACAGTCTGAAGGCAAATCTGGACTCCATCGAGTGGACGGATATTCTCCACGGAGACGTCAACACCCAAGTGGAGAACTTAACAAACCTTCTTCTGTCTCTGCAACAAGAATATGTGCCCAGCCAGTCATATAAATCAAAACCAAATGATCAGCCCTGGTTCGGCTATCAGTGCAGGATAGCCGCGGACACCAAAAGTAGGGCTTGGCTGCGTTACAAGTCCCATCCTTCTCAGCATAATAAAACCTTACACAGAGAAGCCTGCAAGAACATGAGCCGGGTGCAAAAACAGGCTATACAACGCTGGAAGGAGGTAATGAAGACCAAGCTCAGCGGCCAGTCTGTGGGTAGCAAGGAGTGGTGGAGTGGAGGAAACAACAACAAGGCCTCTCAGCCGACAACGTCATCCCACCCCTCGTCAGGCCAGATGGGTCAGTGGCTATGCGCGACAAAGACAAGGCGGAGCTACTGGCGGCCCACTTCTCTTCCAAAATGTCAGTACCTGATCCCTCCGCGCCCCCTGAAGCTGCCATCCTCACCAGGGCCTCTCTGGAGAGTCTCACTGTCACCACAGAGGAGGTAAAAAATCTGCTGCTGCAAATAGACCCCAAGAAAGCCCTAGGGCCTGACAACATCAGCCCTCACCTGCTAAAAAGATGCGCTGGCCAGCTTGCCCTACCACTTACCACCATCTTCAATAACATCCTTTCCACCTCCAAGTGGCCCACACTTTGGAAGAAAGCAAGAGTGGTGGCCATATACAAGAAAAAAGGCAAACAGGACCCAAAGAACTACCGCCCAGTATCCCTCCTCTCCACTGTTGGGAAAATCTTGGAGTCCCTTATAACAACCAAACTCACGGCCTTCCTCGATGCCCACCATCTCCTCAACTCCAAGCAATTCGGCTTCCGGCAGGGAAGATCTGCTGCAGACCTGCTGCTCCTTAACTCTGCCTCATGGAACCACTCGCTGGTCAGGGGACTCGACACCTTCGTCGTGGCTCTTGATATAGCCGGAGCCTTCGACAGGGTTTGGCACCAAGGCCTCATCGCCAAGCTGAAGAGCCTAGGTGTGCGAGGCGCCCTCCTGCAACTCATTGTTGACTACCTCCAGGACAGGGCGTTACAGGTGGTGATTAACGGCCACACCTCAAGCCAGCACCCCATCAATGCAAGCGTGCCCCATGGCAGCGTACTAGGGCCTCTACTGTGGAATATTTATTTCAATGACATTCTCCAGCTCATCCCTGAGGCCCAGGCGTACGCTGACGACTGCACCCTTGCCTTCACCAGCGACAGACAGGACTGGCAAGGCAGTGTGTCGCATCAACATGGCACTCGACAAAATTATCGCCTGGAGTGGCTGCTGGCAAGTCACCCTGGCCCCTGACAAAACGCAAGCAATGGTAATATCCCGCAGGCGAGATATCAACAATCTAGCCGGGCCGGGGATACAACTGGAGGGGAAAACGCTACCCCTTCAAGACTCCATCTCCATTCTCGGAGTGGAGTTCGACGCGGGACTCTCCTTCACCAACCATGCTAAAAAAATATCAAAAAATGCAGCATGGAAACTCAGCTGTGTACGGCGCATCTCCCATCTACTTGACGCCAAAGGGACTGAGGTGCTCTACAAGGCACAAGTACGCCCCCTCATGGAGTACTCCCCCCTCGCCTGGTCCTACTGCCCTCCATCCTACCTTGCAACGCTGGATCGTGTCCAGGCCAGAGCCCAGCGTCTGATATAGCGCACAGGTCCTCAGCGCGCGCGTGGCTCCCTGCAACCTCTCCAGGAGCGCAGGGATGTGGCAGGCCTGTGTGTAATGTTCAAGGCACACAACCTAAACACACCCCACCTGGCAGCTCTCAAGCTCCCCGCGCCCCCAACCCCCATACACTCCACCCGAGCAGCACCCCACAGACAGGAACAAGTGGCTGTACCCTTCTCCAGGACGGAACACCACTTCCGCTCCTTCCAGCCCCCCTACAGCCGCCTGTGGAACCAGCTTGTTCGCCACACCGACCTCCACCATCGCGCGTCACTTCAAGACTTCAAGCGGGAGGTGAACAGCTGGATTAGGACTTCTAGGCAGTAATTCAATGTGTGTCTTGTATGTAGCTATATATAGATGAAGCTTAAAACCTTCAACTTTAGCACAATCTTCTGTAAGCCCTGTTTAAATAAATAAAGAGAGAGAGAGAGAGAGAGAGAGAGAGAGAGAGAGAGAGAGAGAGAGAGAGAGAGAGAGAGAGAATTACTAGTTGAATGACAATTATGCAAATGAAAGAGAATGAGGAGGAGGAGGCGGATTATGAGGAAGAAGGAGAACAGAGGAGGAGGAGGAGGAAGATGAGCAAGAAAAATAAGAGGATGTTGATGAGGAAATGAACAACAATACCAACAACAACAACAACAACAACAACAACAACAACAACAACACAACAACAGTAAGAACAAAGCAACCCGAAGGAGGAAGAAGATGGAAGAGAAGGAGGAAGAAGGAAGAGGAGGGGAGACGTGGGAGAGCCAGGTGAGAGCAGGTTATCTCCTCACCCATGCAGATTTACCTGTCTCTTAATTACACCCTGAGTCACCTTCACCTGCGCTCTCTTATTTGTCTGTCTGTACGTGTGTGATGAAAATGGAGTCGCCCTATACATTTTTTTTCTATGAGGCTTTTAATAACGTATGGATGAGCGTAAGTAAAAAAAATCATAACTTAATATTTCTTTCATAGAGCTTTTGATTATGTACGACTGTTAGTAAAAAATGAGAGTAATCTGTCTATTTACTTCACATTTTTTTCTATAGAACTTTTAATTATGTATGAGTGTCCGTAAAGAACCATAATCAGTCGTTTCATTTCACTTTTTTTTCAGTATAGTTCTTAAATATTTGTCTGTACGTAGATACATATAATAAAGAGTCGTTTTTTTCAGTACTTTTATCGATAAAGCTAATAAATAGTGACGTTTGCAGGGAATAACATACAAACCTCCATCATTAACTAAATAATTTAAAGTCTGTGCGTTTGTCTTTATGCTACAAACTGTAAATACTATTGTAATTTCCACTGAATTCTAAAATCATCTCTCTTGTGACGACTGCAAGCAATTAGATACAAACATTTACCATTAATTAATTTACTTCACTACTGCACGTGTCTCTAAGCTACAAAAATATTACTAAAACTCGTAAAAATCTTTTCCGCAAAATTCTGAAATCATCCCTCAAGTGACATTTCCAGGCAATTACACACAATCATTTCTCATTAACTGATTTACTTCATGTCTGTAAGCGTCTCTCTATGCTACAGAAACATTACTAAAACTCGTACAAATCTTTTCCGCGGAATTCTGAAATCATCCCTCAAGTGACATTTCCAGGCAATAACACACAATCATTTCTCATTAACTAATTTACTTCACTACTGCACGTGTCTCTAAGCTACAAAAATATTACTAAAACTCGTACAAATCTTTTCCGCAAAATTTTGAAATCATCCCTCTAGTGACATTTCTAGGCAATAACACACTAACAGTTCTCATTAACTAATTTACCTCGTCTGTACGGGTGTGCATCTATCCTCAAAAATATACTTAAAAGTCGTACAAATCTTTTCCGCGGCATTCTCAAATCATCCCTCTAGTGACATTTCCAGGCAATAACACACAATCATTTCTCATTAACTAGTTTACTTTGTCTGTACGGGTGTGTATCTATTCTCAAAGATATACTAAAAGTCGTATACATTTTTTTCCGCGGAATTCTGAACTCATCTACATTTACTTAAGTTTCCAAGTAAAAACATTGAGCTAAAGTCTTAATAACGCCTTCAATCATCTCTCTAGTTACGATTCTAGGCCATAACATACAAAGTCATACATCATTAACTAACTCACTTAATGTCTCTGTGTGTTTCTCTAAAAGCTGTACAAATTTTACCACGGAATTCTGAAATAGATTCTCTAATAATGTCTTCAAGCCAATATACACCAAGTTATCATTAACTAATTTCCTTCATGTTTTTCCGAGTGTGTCTTCATGCTACAAAAAGTATTACTAAAAGTCTAATCATTTTTTTCCGTGGAATGCTGAAACCATCGACATTTAATTACGTTTCCAGGTAAAAACATTGAACTAGTCTTAACAACGTCACTTTAGGCAATAAGATACAAACATTAATCATTAACTAACTTATTTTATGTCCGTGCGTGTCTATTAAAAGTCATACACAAATTTTTCCACGGAATTCTGAAACCATCTACACTTAATTACGTTTCCCAGGTAACAACATTGAACTAGTCTTAACAACGTCACTTTAGGCAATAAGATGCAAACATTAATCATTAACTAACTTATTTTATGTCCGTGCGTGTCTATCTAAAAATCGTACACAAATTTTTCCGTGGTATTCTGAAACCATCTACACTTAATTACGTTTCCCAGGTAATAACACTGAAGTACAACCTCCCCAGCGTCTTCACCGGAGCCAATTTCCGCCTCTCAGCTCCGCGCCTCGACCGACTGAAGGAGGAGGAAATGACATGTTTATACAATTTTTCTGTCTCAACGGCAAGTCTGCGAAAAGTATATTAAGTCCGCTCCACGCCGCAATCTTCTTAACCCCAATGAATGAAACTGGCAAATTAAATTATTCCTTGCGTGCACTTCCCAGAGGAGAGGCGGGGGAAGGGAAGGAAAGGAAGAGAAGAGACGGAAGGGAAAGTTGGAAAGTTTCGTTTAGTCGGCGCAAAGACGGAAGGGAAGGGACTGACGGAAGGGAGAGAAGGGAAGGAAGGATGAGAGAGGGAGGGGGTGAGTGAGGCAGGAAGGAGAATCGAGGGAAATTAAGGAAGGGAGAAGGAAGAGAAGGAAGGAAGAAGAGAAGGGAAATGAATCAAGGGAGAGCAGGGAAGGAAGGATGAGGGAGGGAGGGGGTGAGTGAGGCAGGAAGGAGAAGGAAGAGACGGAAGGAAAAAGGGAAGGGAAAAGAGGGAAGGGAGAGAGAGGTAGTTCGTGGAAGGAGACAAGAGGAGAAGAATTAGAAAAGGAAAAGGAGGGAGGAGGGGAAGAAATGAGAAAGAAGAGACGGAGTTGGGGAAAGTTGAAGAAAAGAAATGAGAAAGGAAAAGGCGAGGAAAAAAACGTAGAAGAATGTGGGAGAGAGGAGAATTCGAAAAGAGAAGGAAAGGAAAGGGAAAAATGAAATAAAAGTGAGAGAAAAAAGGGAGGGAGGAAGGCTGGAAGAAAGGGAAGGAAAGGGGAGAGAGGGAGAGATACAAGGACACGAAAAATAGGAGAAAGAGGCAAAGTTAAAGAAAGGGAGTGAGAGGGAGGAGGAAAATGAGGACAAAGTGGGAGGGAAAAAAATAAATCAAGTGAACGAGGTGGTGGGACTCAAACACGAGAGAGAGAGAGAGAGAGAGAGAGAGAGAGAGAGAGAGAGAGAGAGAGAGAGAGAGAGAGAGAGAGAGAGAGAGAGAGAGAGAGAGAGAGAGAATCACACTTAAAACCTTACGTAACCACCACCACCACCGCCACCACAACAACAACAACTACAGCAACAACAACAATGACTACAGCAAACCCCTGACGAGAGGAGGAGGAGGAGGAGGAGGAAGAAGAGAAAAAAAAGAAAAAAAGATAATAATGACAATAATGAAGACACAATAAAAATAAAAAGAGAAAGGGGAGGAAGAATAAAAGGAGGAGGAGGAGGAGGAGGAGGAGGAGGAAAAGGAAGAAAGAAAAGAATAATAAAAACAAGCAATAACTAATAATAACAGAGAAAAAAAGAAAAAAAAATAAAAAAAAAAAATAAAACAAAAAAAAAACAAAAAAAAAAATAAAACGAATACACAAAAAAAATCAAAACAAAAACAATGAAGAAAAACAAAACAAGACAACGATACACGACAAAAAAAAACACAAACACAAAAAAAAAAAAAACAAACTCAAACTCACAAAAATAACAAACTCTCTCTCTCTCTCTCTCTCTCTCTCTCTCTCTCTCTCTCTCTCTCTCTCTCTCTCTCGGCAATACAGGAAAAAAAAACAAACTCGGACTGAACAACGCATCTCTCTCTCTCTCTCTCTCTCTCTCTCTCTCTCTCTCTCTCTCTCTCTCTCCTGCTATGCCTAAGAGGAATAGCTTAGCACAGTTGACCTTCAGTGGAGAGGGGAAGCAAGAGGGATAAAGGAAAAGGGGAAGAGGAGAGGGACGATAAGGAGAGAGAGAGAGAGGAAGAAGAGGAATCGAGAGAAAGAGAATCTGGGAGGAGAGGAGAGGGGTGACAGCAAGGGAGAGGAATAAGAGGAAAGGGAGATGAATGATAAACGGAGGAAGGGAGAGTAAAGTAAATGGAGGGAGAGTAAGAGAATGTTTGAGAGAGGAAAGGAGAAGGATGAGAGGGGAGAGAGAATGGATGGATCAGCGGAGAGGAAGATAAAAAAGGAGAAGGGAAGGAGAGGGTAAGGATCGTGAGGGGAAAGATGAAAGGGAAGAAGAGGGGAAGATAAGAGGGGAAAAGGTGAGGAAAATAAAAGAAAGGTGAGAGAAAAGAGGAAAGGAGGGAAAGAGAAATAGTAAAGGAAAGGGTCGTGAGGGGAAAAAAGAAAGGGAAGAAAAGAAAGAAGAAAGGAAAGAAGGTTAAGAGGAAGTGTGTGTGTGTGTGTGTGTGTTTGTGTGTGTAAGAGGAAAAAAGGGGAAAAGAAGAAAAAGAAAAGATAAATAGAATATGGAAGGTAAGAGGCATGAGGGAACAGTTGAAAAGGAAGAAAAGGAAATAAAAGAGAAGAAAAAGGAAGAAAAGGGAAGGGAAAAGCTCAGGAAAACAAAGGAAATGTAAGAGAAAAGAGGAAATGACGAAAACCAAGAGAGAGAGAGAGAGAGAGAGAGAGAGAGAGAAGGGGGGAGGAACTTTGAAGTGGAGATGACTTGCCAACATGCTAAAAGTTTTCAAGGTCTTGGACACCAGAAGGAGGAGGAGGAAGAAGGAGAGGAAGAGGAACGAAGTAGAAGGAAGAAGGAAGAGGAGGAGGAAGGGGAAGAGGTGAAGATGTTATTGGTGAGCAGTGTTGCCAGATGGTCCCGGTAAAATTTCAGGAGATCTGTTGCCAAAATTTCTGGAAATTTCAAAAAAATTCTGACAATGTGCTGCGGCACATAAAAATAACAAACCAAACCTAACCCTAACCTAATTGTTTTCACAACATTTCTTTGTTTTTTCCATACTCGTTTGGTAAATATATAGATTATGCCCGGGTCTGAATCTTATTATTTGTACCTCTCTACTGTTTCCTGGGATAAAAACGAGTATCAAAATACCAAAGAAATGTTGTGCAAATACTTAATTACGTTAGGTTTGGCGTATACGGCCAACCTTCTTGATCGGTTACATGGCTGGCTGAGCGACAATTCAGATTTTCATTGTATGTATTACAAGAATTAAATATTATCTTTTTAATTACAAGTTACGCAGTGTAATACTTATCAAGTATGCAACTCTTTTACTGGGATATTAAAAGCAATTGTATACCTATATTGTTTGCCGATGTATTTACATTTTTATCCCTTAGATTATATCGTTGGGTCTTATCGTCTCATCGGTAACCTTGAGGTACGAGACGATGGCGGTCAAGTTTGGGCGGACACCCGGACAATAACTTGCAAAAAATCTGGAGAATTTCTGACAATTCGTTCAAATTTCAGAAGATTTTACAGTAATTTCTTAAATTCTGACAAAATGTCAAAATTTCAGAAGATCTCCAGAAATTTCTGACAATCTGGCAACACTGTTGGTGAGCCTGCAGCGTTGGAAGTGGGGAAGATGGTGGTGGGTGATGGTGGTGGTGGTGGTGATGGAGGTGGTGGTGGTGGTGTTGAATACGTGAATATGCAACACCTGTCCTCTGCGGTGGGAGATGCAATGTCTGATGTGTTGTGAGGCGCATCCTACCTCCTCCTCCTCCTCCTCCTCCGTCTCTCATTTATCGCCCTTCAACACAGGAAACTGACCGCCACCTTCATGTATTATTGAATGTGGGACACGTGCGCCTCCCTCTATAGCTACGTGTGTGTGTGTGTGTGTGTGTGTGTGTGTGTGTGTGTGTGTGTGTGGAAAACGTAAATGAACTTGCATATTGGTAAAAGAATAACCTCCAAATAACTGGAAAACGAGAACGAGGAGGTGAAAGAAGAAGAGAAGGAGGAGGAGGAGAAAGAAGAGAAGGAAAATAATACAAGGAAGAAGAGGAAGAAAAAGAGAGAGAAGAAAAGAAAACGCGATACTAGGAAGAATAAAAAAAGGAGGAGGAGAGGAAGAAATAAAGAGAAAAAGGACGAGAAATACAAACAAAACGACTAACACACAGAGAGAGAGAGAGAGAGAGAGAGAGAGAGAGAGAGACAGCAAGAATCAAGACTCACTCGCATCTTAATCACCAGAGGAAGAGGGTGACACAGCCGAGCGAGGGGCCGGGAGCAGGCAGACAGTACGTAACGAATCTCCATATGAAAAGCCCAATACTTGAGTCCGCGCTGAATATTCATGGTCGGGTCCGTTTTCTCACACGCTCGTCAGGCTTAGATTGTTGGGGGCTTGGGCAGTAACGTCTTGTATTGCTGTCTGTCTGTCTGTCTGTCTGTTTTCATTTTTCTAACCTGTTCTTGTCTTTCGTGTCCTTTCTTTCAGTTTTTCGTATCCATACATATTTTTTTCTTTCTCATTTCCTTTATTTTCTTTCCTTTTCATCTTCTTTTTGTTCCCTTCCTTCTGTATTCCTTCCTTTCCTTCCCCTTCCTTCCTTCTTTTTCCTCCCCTTTCCTTCCCTTTCCTTTCTTTCGCTTTTTCATATCCAGTCATTTTTTTTCCCTTCTTCATTTTCTCTCCTTTTCATCTCTTTTTGTTCCTTTCCTTCTTTCTTCCTTCCTTTCCTTCCTTCTTTTTCCTCCCTTTTCCTTCCCCTTTCCATTCCATCACTCTTGTTTTACATCCATTCATTTTCTTCCTTCTTTCTCTTTTTACTTTATTTTCCTTCCTCTCTTCTTTTCCCTTTTGCTCATTTCCTCTCACTCCCTTTCTTTCCTTCCCTTTCCCTTTCCTTTCCTGCCATTCCATTCTTCCACATTCATTCATTTTTTTCTTCTCTTCTTTCTCTCATTTCCCTTATTTTTCTTCCTTTTTCTATTATTTTGCTTCATTTCCTTCCTATCCCTTCCCTCTCTCTCTCTCTCTCTCTCTCTCTCTCTGGTGGTAATAATAGATATGATGATAGTCGTAGTAGTAGTAGTAGTAGTAGTAGTAGTAGTAGTAGTAGTAGTAGTAGTAGTAGTAGTAGTAGTAGTAGTAGTAGTAGTAGTAGTAGTAGTAGTAGTAATAGTAGTAGTAGTAGTAGTAGTGGCAGTAGTAGTAGTAGTAGTAGTAGTAGTAGTAGTAGTAGCAGTGATAACCGTAACAATAGCAGGAGCAGGAACAGTAATAGAGAAGAAGAGGAAGAGGAAGAAGACCCACGATGAAACAATAACACATGCAAATAGCTACAACAATGGACATGGGGAGAGAGAGAGAGAGAGAGAGAGAGAGAGAGAGAGAGAGAGGGAGAGTGACAGTACAGAACGAGTGAGAGAGAAAAAGGGAACAGGATGAGGAGGGAAGCAGAGGTGGCGAGATGAAAAAGGAAGGAGATAAAGGAGACGAGAAAGAGTGGAAAGGGTGATAAATGGAAGATACGAGAAGAGAAGAGAAAGGAAAAGAGAAGAAAAGGAGAACAACGGAGCAGAAGAGGACAGAACAAAGAGAAAAGAAAAGGAAGGAGAAGAAAAGAAAGAGATGAAAAGAGGAGATAAAAGTATTGGCGAAAGATAGAAACATACGAAGAAAAGAGAAGAGAAGAGAGAAGCGAAGAGGAGGAAGAGAAACGTGATGAAAGTATTGGAGAGAGAGAGAGAGAGAGAGAGAGAGAGAGAGAGAGAGAGAGAGGGGGGTAGGAACAAATGAAAATATAACGAAAGAGGGAGAAAAAAAGAAGTGATAAACGAAGAGAATGGGAGAAAGGGAGAGGGAGAGAGAGAGATAATGTGCTTGCGAGGCGAAGAGCGAAAAAGGGGCAGAAAGAGAGAGAGAGAGAGAGAGAGAGAGAGAGAGAGAGAGAGAGAGAGAGAGAGAGAGGTGAAACAAAGATGAGAGAAATGAAAATAAACCGATACTGAGAACTGGGATAATACGTGAAAAGTGCAATAAGTGGAAAGGGGGGAGAGAGAGAGGGAGAGGATGAAACCAAATCGGATGAGAGAAGAAAAAAAAGTGATACTGAGAACCAGAAATGTGTTTATGTTATGTGCTTTATAACGTAACAAATAGCAGAGAATTATTAACAGATCAAAATTATTAACTATATAAACTATCTAAATATCTAACTGACTGACTGACTGACTGATTATTTGACTGACTGGCTAACTGACTGACTAACTAGCTGACTGACTGAGTAACTGGCAAACCAATTAACTGACTGACTGACTAACTGATAGGCTAACTTCTAAATAACAAACTAAATGACTAACTGACTGACTGACTGACTGATTATTTGGCTAACTGACTGACTGACTGGCTGGCTAAATGAATGACTAACTACGTACCTGACTGACTGGCAAACTAATTAACTGACTGAATGACTGACGAACGAATAGGCTAACTTATAAATAACAAACTGAATGGCAAACTGATTAACTGATTTACTAATTGACTGAACAACTGTAAAAAATAAATTACTATATGGCTAAAAAAATGACTGACTTACTAACGGCTTGACTGATTAATTTAACTATCTAACAAGCAAACTAGATAAATGGATAACGAAGATCAACACAAAATCTCCCCCTTCACTCAGCTTAACACTTAACATTATCACAACACCGGACTTCCCCGTGAAACCAGAGGAAGAAAAGCAAATAAAGCGATAAATAAACCAATAAAAATTAATCACAGGCGAGGGGAGGACAGACAAAAGGGAGGAAAATAAGACAAAAAAACACAAGGAAGACAACACAGAACAACACAATGGAAGACAAAATAAGACAAAACACAAGGGATTTTTTTGGACAGAAAGGAAGACAGCTCAAGGGTAATAAAACAAAAAAAAGAACAAAAAAACAAGATGATACAACATTAGAACACAAAATTAGACAAAAACACAAAGCAGGAAACACAGGACATCACAAAACAACACAATGGAAGACAAAATAAGACAAAAACATGAGGAAGGGATTTTGGGGGGGACAGAAGAAGACAGCTCAAGGGCATAAAACAAAACAGCAACAAAAAAAACAGGACAATGCAACAATAAAACACAAAATAAGACAAAACCACAAGGAAGAGAACAAAAGAATAAGACAATACAATGGAACACAAAATAGCCTATCCTCAGGTCTCCCGTGCTAGGCTATACAAAATTATATCATGGACAGTAAACACATTCATGGGGTTTTATTTTACTGCTGGGTGGGTTTAAATAGGTTTGTGTAAGGGATTTGAAACTCTGTAATCTTCTAAGCTCTATTTTGTTATTTGAAAGACTTAGATCCCACGTTTTATGAGCTAGGAGAATTATTGAATTTTATGGTAATAGGCTATTCATCTTCCCTCTCCCTCCCTCCTCTTCTCCCTTCTCTCCTTCCTCTTTTAGTTTCCTTTTCTTCCTCTTCCTCCTCCGTCTTCTCCTCCTACTCCTCTTCTTCATCCTCTTCATGTTATTATTATCATTATCATTATTTGATTATTTCTCATTCTCCTCATCCTTCTCCTTTCCTCTTCTTCTTCATTCTCCTCTTTCTATTCTTCTTATTATCATTATTTGTCATTCTCCTCCTCCTTCTCCTTCTTCTAGTTCTTCTCTTCTTATTCTCATTATTATTATTCCTCATTTTCCTCCTCATTGTCCTCCGTCTTCTTCTCCTTCTCCTTCTCCTCCTCTTCCTCCATCTCCTCTTCATTTTTTTTGTATCCCAACTCTCTGGTGCTCAGCTTATGGTCGCAAGAGCGCTCAAGAGAATACTAATTAATTCTTGTAAGCTACACCTCTTCCTCTTCCTCCTCTTCCTCTTCTTTGAGTTAATTTAAGACTGCGTGAAGCACTACTTTCTCTGAAGCTCAACTTGGCGAGGAAAATAAAAAAGAAAGTAATCCACATAAGCTACCCTTCCTCTTCCTCCTCCTCCTCCTTCCTCCTCCTTCTCCTCCTTCCTCCTCCTCCTCCTGCTTCTCATCCTCCTTCATCCCCCATTTTCTTTACAAACAAAAAACGTACATCAGCTTATTGTGGTAACGAGAATTAAAGGAGAAAAAGAGTTACCATAAGCTTGTTCCATCCTCCTCTTCGTCTTCCTCTTCCTCCTCCTCCTCCTTAATCATTCACAGGTAAAGCATATCAAACCAGGTGTGTCAGAACTTAATAAAGGATAAAAGAAACACCTGCCAATCAACTCAGGTAACACAGGTAAGGAAAAAGCTAATGTAATCTACTACCTAAAGTGCTTGTCATTTACCTTTTGAAGCAGTGAAGGTTGATGGCTCCGGTGGCTTGTTAGTCCCAATTTCTGATCGCACTGTCTCTTAGCTGTCATAGAGAAAGAGAAATAGATAAGTAGATATTCAGGAGGAGATACTGTGCCTGCGAGGTGAACAGTGAAAAAGGGGGTTAAGGAAGGAAAGTGAAACAGAGAACAAGAAAACAATGGAAAATGATGATATTGAAAGATGGGAAGGTATGCAAGAGATTATACATACATACATATATACATACATACATACATACATACATATATACATACATACATATACACATAGAAAAGGGGGTTAAGGAAGGAAAGTGAAACAGAGAACAAGAAAAAAATGGAAAAGGATGATATTGAGAGATGGGAAGGCATGCTAGAGATTATACATACATACATACATATACACATAGAAAAGGGGGTTAAATTTACAAGTGAAAAACATACGTAATACAACCTAACCTACCTACCTCACCTATCTACTACTAATGAAGCCTAATACTTCTAAAATAAGTGAAAGGTTACATTTGTTAGTGAAAGACATAAGGCCATAATACCACTTACATTAGAAAGGAAAGATTGAATGTCCAAAACCTCCTTGCAAAATCATTATTACCTCAAACACTTTACTAATCTTGTCTCACTTTGCATCCCGTCACACTAACAACGTGACATCCATCCCTCACACTCTCTTGGGGATGACTGATGAGTGACGAAAGTGACGATGAGTATCAGGCTAGTCAGTGTTCCCAAATAAGGTACCATTCCAAAATCGAAAATACAACAATCAAATCAGCTTTATAAATGTCGGTTAATCTTTTCCTCTCGAGTAAAGTAGATCAACAATGACATGTTTTTTTTTACCGTAGGTCAAATAAGGTGTGACTGTTTATTTGTTTATTTGCTTGTTAGGTAGAAACCGGAAGATAAGAATGTGTAAGTGATCTGGTAAAGCTGTCACCTCCCGTTTTCTTTAATGCGCGTGTGTGTGTGTGTGTGTGTGTGTGTGTGTGTGTGTGTGTGTGTGTGTGCCATAATACTGCAACTGCCTACCTCTAACTTAAATAAAAAAAGAAGGATGTGGGAGAAATACGGTTAATCTATACAAAAAAAACATCAACTTCAAAACGTCAACCACATCCTCAAGGGTCGCAGAGTACGCCAGCCTCTTCACAGTATATCTCCGGCGAGTGGAAGTGACAGGGAATTTCAAGGCAACAAGGAGAGACGAGGCGAAGGAAAGGGAAGGCGCAGGAAGGTAAGGAAAGATAAGGAAAGGAAAGGTAAGAAAAGGTAAGGGAGGGAAGGGAAGGAAAGTAAACACGTAAGGGGAAGTGAGGCGAGGAAAGGAAAGGAAAGGGAAGGGAAGGAGAGAGAAGGTAAGTAAAGGGAAGGAAAAGAAGGGAAAGACAAACTAAGATAAGAACAGGGGAGGGAAAGGCAAGGAAAGGAAAGACAATAAAAGATAAGGGAAAGATAGGCAAGGGAAGGGAAGGTGAAGGAAGGGAAGACGAGGGAAAGGCAAGACGAGGGAAAGGCAAGGTGAGACGAGGGAGAGGAAGGGAAGGGAAGGGAAGACGAGGAAAGGTGAAACGAGGGAAGGCAAAATGAGACGAGGGAAGGGAAGGGAAGGGGAGGCAAGGGAAGGATAGGCAAAGGAAGGAGAGGCAAGGGAAAGGAAGGCAAGGGGAGGGAAAGCAAGGGAAGGAGAAGCAAGGGAAAGGAAGGCAAGGGGAGGGAAAGCAAGGGAAGGAGAGGCAAGGGAAAGGAAGGCAAGGGGAGGGAAAGCAAGGGAAGGAGAGGCAAGGGAAAGGAAGGCAAGGGGAGGGAAAGCAAGGGAAGGAGAGGCAAGGGAAAGGAAGGCAAGGGGAGGGAAAGCAAGGGAAGGAGAGGCAAGGGAAAGGAAGGCAAGGGGAGGGAAGGGAAGGCAAGGGTAACACCGGCGGCCTGCTGTGAAAAGGAGGAATGAAAATGAGGAAAAGTTAGTGTGTTGCGGCCTCCATGACTCTCTCTCTCTCTCTCTCTCTCTCTCTCTCTCTCTCTCTCTCTGACTTTTAGAGAAACTTTTGCTCTTTTTTCTTCCTCACAACTCGCTCTAACAACCTTATTTCCTCCTTGTCTTCTCATATTTCCTTTTCTTCGTGTTGGGAAAGTTCCGTCAATTTTTTTTCATTTTTCTTGCTCTTTTTTTCTCTCAATCATGTTTCTTCCTATTTATTTCCTACTTTCGTTTTGCATGAGAACTTTTGCAATATTTAAGTTTCCAAATCATTTATTCTATCAGTATTTTGCTTTTCTTTTTTCTTGTTTTCTTCCTCGTCTTTTATCTAGAAACCTTAATGTCTTCTTGTTTTTTTTTCTTCTTTTCTTACAAATCTTTATTTTTTTTTCTTTACGGGTGGTTTGTTTGTTTGTTTTTCGCGTTGTTTTTGTTATTCGTCTGTCGTGTAGAAATCATGATCTGTTTATTCCTGTTTTCTTCCTTCCCTTTCTTTCTCATGTACCTCATTTTCCTTCCTTTTCTTTCCCTTTTGCTCTCTTTCCTCCCCCCTCGCTCTTATCTCTTACTTTAAATTTCCTTCTCTTTCCTTTCCTTCTATTAATTCACATCCTTTCCTCTCTTACCAGTTTTGTTTTTCTTTTGTTTAGTTCTGTTTTTAGTCTGTCATGTAGTAACTCTTGTCTGTCTTCTTGTTTTCTCGCATTTCCTCTCTCACTAACCATTGTCATTAGGTACGCGGTCGTGTTTTGTTTTGTTTTCTTTTTTTTCCGTCTATCATGTAGGAACCTTAATCTGTTGTCTTGTTTTCTTGCCTTACTCCTATCAACAATTTTCATTTCCGGTGCAGTCTTGTTTTCTTTGTTTTTGTTTTGTTTTTTTCTTTTTTTCCGTCTATCATGCAGGAACCTTAATCTGTTGTCTTGTTTTCTTGCCTTACTCCTATCAACCATTTTCATTTCGGGTGCAGTCTTGTTTTCTTTGTTTTTGTTTTGTTTTGTTTTTCGTCTCGTAGTGAAACCTTATAGACTGTCTTCTTGTTTTCTTGTATTTCCTCTCTTAGCAACCATTTTCATTTTCTGTGCGGTCTTGTGTTATTTTTTTCTTATTTTTTCGTCCCCAGCGCAAGATTGTCCAACCCAGCATCAACAAGTCCGCGGTACAGTCTCGCGACGCGGCCTGTTCGGGACGCCGCGTCAAGGGCACCCGGCTTTAATACCATGCCTGACCTCCCTCTCCGCGTAGCCTCCCTCTCACCTAAGGTCTCTCTCTCTCTCTCTCTCTCTCTCTCTCTCTCTCTCTCTCTCTCTCTCTCTCTCTCTTCCTTTCTTTCACATCCATTCAATTTTCATTTCATTTCTTCCTCATTTACTTTACTTTCCTTCCCTTTTTCCCATTTTCTTCCCTTCATTCCCCACCCCCTCTCTCTCTTATCTCTCCTTTTCTTTTCCTTTCCTTCTTTCACATCCATTCAATTTTCATTCCCTTTCTTCCTCATTTACTTTATTTTCCTTCCCTTTTTCCTCTTTTCCTCCCTTCATTCTCCCCTCTCTTTTATCTTTCCTTTTCTTTTCCTTTCCTTCTTTCACATCCATTCAATTTTCCTTCCCTTTCTTCCTCCTTTACTGATTTTCCTTCCTTTTTTTCCCTTTTCCTCCCTTCATTCCCCACCTCTCTCTTATCTTTACTTTTCTTTTCCTTTCCTTCTTTCATATCCATTCAATTTTCCTTCCTTTTCTTTCTCATTTACTTTATTTTCCTTCCCTTTTTCCCTTTTCTTCCCTTCATTCCCCCCTCTCTCTTATCTTTCCTTTTCTTTCCTTTTCTTTTCCTTTTCATTCCCCCCCTCTCTTATCTTTCCTTTTCTTTCCTTTTCTTTTCCTTTCCTTCTTTCACATGCATTCAATTTTCCTTCCCCTTTTTCTCATTTGCTATACTTTCCTTTCTATTTTCCTCTTTTCCTCTTTCCTCCCCCCTCCCCCTCTTATCCCTTCTTTTTCCTTCTCTTTCTTTTCTTTTACTTCCTTTCTTTCACATCCATTCAATTTTCCTTCCTTACTTCCTCATTTACTGTGTTTTCCTTCCTTTTAACCTTTTGCTTCCTTTCCTTCCTATCCCTTCACCCCTCTCTCTCTCTCTCTCTCTCTCTCTCTCTCTCTCTCTCTCTCTCTCTCTCTCTCTCTCTCTCTCTCTCTCTCTCTCTCTTCGGGTTACCTTACTTTTCCCTCCTTCCTCGCACTAATGGCCTACACTAACACTCCTGCGTCATGTGATCTGCTTGTGTACGTACGCTGCGGACGAGACGGTCAGATTATGTGGGTTTAATTTTATGCGGTTTGGGGGTATTTAAAAAGCTGTTGTTGTTGTTGTTGTTGTTGTTGGTTATAGTAGTAGTAGTAGTAATAATAGTAGTAGTAGTAGTAGTAGTAGTAGTAGTAGTAGTAGTAGTAGTAGTAGTAGTAGTCCTTTTCTCTTTTCCTTCTCCTTCCTATTCTCGTGTCCGTCAGATTATGCTGGTTTAATATTATGCGATTTTGGGGTATTTAAAAAGCTGTTGTTGTTGTTGTTGTTGTTGTTAGTTATAGTAGTAGTCTTTATCTTTATTCCTTTTCCTTCCCTTTCTCTTATATTCGAATCCTTACCTTTCTTTCTCCTTCTTCAGTTATTTCCATCTTGTATGAATATTATACCATCAAGATCTGTAACGTTTTCCTTCGTTATTTGTCTGTAGGTAAGTGTGTATGTCTGTCTCTTTGTACATCTGTCCGCCATCAATATATCTAAAAAAACGGATTGGCATGAAGGAACTAAAGATAATTGACATCATCCTTAGTAACCGAGTATCTCAAACTGGTTAACTTGTTGGGACACTAATATATGAACTTTTTTATGTCTGTCTCTTTGTATATCTGTCCGCCATCAATATATCTAAAAAAACGGATTGGCATGAAAGAACTAAAGATAACTGACAGCATCCTTAGTAACCGAGTATCTCAAACTGGTTAACTTTTTGGGACACTAATATGTGAACTTTTTTTTACATCAGAGGCTTAAGGGCAACAAAAAGGGTACAAAAAAAAGCCCGCTACTCGCCGCTCACATAAAAGATTAAAAGTAAAGAGTAGCCAAAAGTGAAGTCAATTTCGGGTGGAGATCAATTTCGGGTGAACTAACTCGAATATCTGTTTTACTCTGAATACATACTTTATACTGTACTCTGGAAGGAAAAAAACGAACCATATAAGACGAGAGAAAAAAGTTAAACAGATATACACACTTACACATACACAAACAAACAAACACAAAAGGAAGCTGTTTTAACCATACAATAATCAGTACCATCACCACCACCATCATCATCACTAACCATCGCATCAACCACGACCATTAGAACCTCATCATTATCACCACCACCACCATCATCATCACTAACTATCACGTCCACCACCATCACTAGAACCTCAACACTACCATCACCACCACCACCATCATCACCATCACCACCACTACCACCATCAGAACCTTTTAACACTACCACCATCATCACCATCATCATCACCAGCCTAACCATCATATCCACCACCACCACCAGAACTTCTTAACACTATCACCACCACCACCACCATCATCATCACCAGCCTGACCATCACATCCACCACCACCACTAGAACCTTTTAACACCACCACTATCACCACTACCACCACCACCTCCACCACAATCACCAACCTAACCATCACATCCACCACCACCACCAGAACCTCAACACTATCACCACCACCACCACAATCACCACCACCACCACCATCACGTCCACCACCACCACCAGAACTTCTTAAGACTATCACCACCACCACCACTATTATCACCAACCTAACCATCACATCCACCACCATTACCAGAACCTCTTAACACCATCACCATCACCACCATCGTCATCACTAACCATCACATTCACCAGCACCTCCAGAACCTAAACACTATCACCACCACCATTACCAACCTAACCATCACATCAACCACGACCACCACCATCACGTCAACCACCACCACCAGAACCTCTTAACACTGTCACCACCACCACCACCACCACCATCGCCAGCTGCCGCCCCGCCGCTCCTAGATAAGACCATAATTAAGCCGGAAAAGCTATTACCGCCGGAAAAGACGTGTAACTCGCTTGTACCGAAGAGGAATTGAGTTATAATTGCTCACGATCTTATTTGCTACGCGCGGAAAGTTGGAAAGTTTCGTTTAGTCGGCGCAACATCTGTGGTCATATGCCGGAGAGAGACAGAAGGGGAAGGAATTATAGGAGACCTTCCTCCCTTCCTCCCCCCTCTTTTTTTTCTCTCTTCTTTTCCTCCCTGTGTTACTGTCTTTCAACTCCTCCTCCTTTCTCCTCACTTCTCTTTTCCCTTTCCTTCTCTCCTGTCACTCTTATATATTTTCCCTTCTTCCCTTCCCTCTAATATTCCCTTCCTTCCCATTCCTTCTGTCCTTAACATCCTTCAACATCCTCATTCTTTCTCTTCTTTCCCATCCTTCTAAGTTACTTCCCTGGGCCTTTTTTTTTTCTCCTCTTTCTTCCTTTCCATTCTTTCCTCTTATATGCCCCTCCTCCATCTACCCTCTCCTTCTTCTTTCTTTCCCCTCCTTTTCCAGTCTTTTCCCTTCTCCTACATCCCTCTCCTTTTCTTTCCGAACTTTTCTTCGTCCTCCTCCTCTTCATCCTCTTACTCCTCCTTTCCTATATTCTTTACCCTCCTATTTCTTGCCCGTTCCTTCCTTCCTCCTCCTCCTCCTCCTCTTTTGTTGTCCTTCCCCGTAATCCTCACTCTCCCCTAACGCCCACTTGCGGCTGAAGAGTGATATTACAGCAAAAACAGGCGCTGGGCGGAGGTAAATACGCGAGCTCAGCAGGGAAAATAAGAAAGCGAGTGGGAGTTTTTTTTTTTTTTTTTTTTTTCTCTCGTGCTTTGGAAGAGAATAAAGTGGTGGTGGGGGGGTGGAGGGGGGAAGAGGGGGAAGGGGAGAGGCTAAGAAAGGTGTAAGAATAGGTAAAGGTAAGGAGATTGAGAGGGAAGAAGAAGAAGAGGAGGAGGAAGAGGAGGAGGAGGAGGAGGAACGGCTGAGGGTACGAAGGGAATAGAAGCATGAAAAACGGAGGGGAAGGAAGGAAGGAAGGAAAGAAAGAAAAAAGAAAAAAGAAAACGGAAAAAAGAAAGAATGAATGGAAAAAGAGAGGAAGGACAGAAGGAAGGAAGGAAGGAAGGAAAGGATAAAAGGAAGGAAGGAAGAAAAGAAAGAAAGAAAAGAAAAAAAGAAAAGGAGAGAAAAAATGAAAAAAGAAAAAGGAAAAAGAAAGAATGAAAGGAAAAAGAGAGTAAGGAGAGAAGGAAGGAAGGAAGGAAGGAAGATGAAGAAGAGTAAAAATAGATAGCGCCAAGTTTTCGTTGTTGTTGTTGTTCTTGTCATATTCTTCCCTCCGAAAATGACGCTTTAACCCACCCCACCTCTCTCTCTCTCTCTCTCTCTCTCTCTCTCTCTCTCTCTCTCTCTCCTTCAATTCTTTCACATCCTTTCAATTTTTCTTCCGTTCTTTCTCATTTCGTTTATTTTTCTTCCCTTTTCTCCCTCTTTTGCTTCCATTTCCTTCCCTTTCCTCTATCTTTCTGTCCGTTTACCTGTCTGTCTATCGATTCGTCTCTCTCTCAGCCTCTCCCTCTTCCTCTCCCTCTCTCCCTCTCTCTCTCCCCCCGTCGTTCCCTCCCTCAAGTGTTATTTCCTGTCGCCGTCAGTCTCGTCGCCGCGTCGCCTCAAAACAAAAGCAAAAATCTTTCCCTCAGAACCCGATCACTTGAGGCGCGCGAGATGAAGAGTGAAGGGAAACCGAACCGCATTCAAATAACTTACGATTTGACGTGGGGGAAAAAGAAGGGAAAATCTGAACGGAGAGAGAGAGAGAGAGAGAGAGAGAGAGAGAGAGAGAGAGAGAGAGAGAGAGAAGAATGAAGAAATGGAGAAATAGTGATAGTTAGGGAACGATTTGACGCGGGGAAAAAGAAGGGAAAATCTGAACAGAGACGGGGTACGGAAAGAGAGAGAGAGAGAGAGAGAGAGAGAGAGAGAGGAAGCGCGCAGTCCATGGATTTTTGTCATCTTACTTCCCCCTTTGAGTTACGTAAGGTATAGTGATGTTGGACAATAGCGACGATCCAGTGTTAAAATGATGACTCTTAGAGAATAATCATGCAAGCAGTAGAATTAAGCTTGTAAGACAATTCAGTGTTTTAAATGATGAATATATACGTACGTTCGGATGTATAATCATGCTTTTAAGACTCCATTCAGTTTTACGGTGATGAACATGGGAGTTATTACGCGGCGTGATTACATTTCATGAACATTGAGCGGCCGGCAGGCAGGTGGACGCATGCACTCCTTCACTCGTCATGCTGGTCGCTCTCGTTAGTGCTACTGGCTGGCTATCTGCAATACTAGAGAGAAAAAGCAGTCTTCCCCATCGGCCTCCTGGTCCAAAAAGCTCGCCGCGGCCTCGTCAGTATGGACGCGGCGAGCACATGCGAGGGTTTTTGTTTCCCCGTGACCGGCGGCTCGTTCCGGAAAACACGCGGCGCTGCATATCACTGGTTTAATTAATGCGTGGGACGAGGATGTTCTCGGAAGAGTGGGATATTTGGCGTGATGAATGTACGTGCATATCTGACTTAATGGCTTTTAGTCCCTCGTCTGGCCCGCTGCCGCCGTTGCCCAGCCAGGAGCGGGTCTGCAGCGGACAGGTAGGCATAATGGACACCCTGCTGACTGACTTAACTATGACAAACATTAACTGACAAAATTTGACTAGCATAAACATTAAGTCGGCGTGTTGGGGACGGCCGCCACCCACCCCGCCCCGCCCCCTCCTTACTTCAGCTTTACGGCGACGGAGAACAACTTGCTGCCACTACGGGGAAGCGCGTTTTTTTTTTTCTCTCTCTCTCTCCCAGCTCGGCGAGGAAAAGTCGGTCACCACGCAGAATCTCTCTCTCTCTCTCTCTCTCTCTCTCTCTCTCTCTCTTCCTGCAGCTCGCCAGGTAATAAGAACCATTCCATTGACCACCTTCAGCTTTGGTCTCGTCTGGTGTGAGCGCCGATCAAGCATCATCCCTTTAGCCAATGAGTTTTCGCCGGGAACACACGAGAGACAAATATTTCCAAGGGCATCCACTTGGCATATCCGCCCTCAAAATGGCACTGCTCAAAAATTTCCTGCTTACTCTCGTGAAATCAGAACCGCCGACAGCAGAAGCGTATAGTTACATGATTTACCTGGGACTCATTTAGGAAGACGAAGAGAGCGTTGGTTAGAATTCCTAAGGTTAGGAGTGTAAAAATTTAGTCCTGTTCTAACATGTCGAGGAGATACTAAGACAATCAACTAACTGGGTGGGAAAACTGCTCATCAAATGAGTTGTTGCGGGCAAACTATATTGACGCATCGCTAAGGACTCGATGCTTCACACTCACGGAGCCGTCTCGAAAAAGTAACGATACCGCCCAGCCTGACGCGAACACGATGCCCGCAGTCCTGGGATTTCTAATTGTGTCTCTAAAGGTCGTCTACGTATTTTCTATCACTAAGGTTGATGTGTTGGATTACTCGAACCATTTTGGGGCGGAGTCAGATCAAAGTGGCTGATGATAACCTTGAAACAGTGTTGGAATTGCTAGTTAAAACGATGAATAGCCTACTTGTGGTGGTGTGACAGGGCTTGTATGGGTAATGCTTCATCCTGCCTCACATTCAACTCATTCCAATGTATATTTAAGAGGAAGGCGGGGCGGAGTCAGTGTATAGTCGCTTGAAACCTTAAAAACAGTGTTGGAATTGCTAGTTAAAACGATGAATAGCCTACTTGTGGTAGTGTGACGGGACTTGTATGGGTAATGCTTCATCCTGCCTTACATTCAACTCATTCCAATGTATATTTAAGGGGGAGGCGGGGCGGAGTCAGTGTATAGTCGCTTGAAACCTAGAAACGGTATTGGAATTGATAGTTAAAATGATCAATCCTTGTGACAGTGACTCGTGTGGCCCATGGTTCATATCCTGCCTCTCATAGATTCGTTCCACTGTGAATTTCCTCCAGGTATATGCTTAGTGGTCATCAAATACCTGCCTTCATTATGATATTCACTGCTCAACCCTCAGCTATAACGACATAACGAGCTGGTGCGGGTTGCCAATTAACGTACAGCACTTACTTCACTAGCGTGTCCCGTGTGCTTGCAGGCGACCCTTTGCTTGAAGCCGCCGCAATCATGGCCTGAGTAAACGAACGAAAAAGACAGAAAGAAGATACAGGTGAGGACAGGCCCGTGAAAGGGAGGTGATAGTATAGTGTAGTAAGGGGGTCCCTGTCCGCCATCTTTGTTGTTTTGAATCCCTCCCCGCCACTGTTGCCAGATCGTCGTACTCACAGATCGTATATACTTGTTTCTGACTCATAACTATTGCCAGGAAACACCAACAGTTAACCATTTTAACGATAACAATATATGAAGCCAGTTATTGGGGTGGAGGAGACAGTTTTGGGGTCATATCGGCAAATATAAGGCAACCTGTTTGCGTGACTGCTGTTTTGCAAAAAACCAGTTGATTGTTGCATCTTGCACAATCAGCACTGCAACTTTAACAAAGCACCACAAAATGTCAGACAGTACCAAAATGATGGACGACGATGATGAAAGTTGAAAGCAAGAGGGGAAGAAAAGCAAGAGGAAGAGGAGAAAGTTTTGATACATCCTGTTAAAATTTGTAACGCAAAGTTGCTAAAAATTAGAAAGAATTAGATGTAGATGAAGAAAATTTAAAATTCCAAGGAGAAATACAAAAGAAGGAGACAAACTGCAGGATGGCATTGAGAGAGTGATGAAAGGATGAAACTAATGATAACTTAGAAATTCAATTATTCATTTAGATTTGTTAATGGAGAGGAGGGAGAAATAAGAGACAGACGACGCAGAACAAGACCGTGCAGTCCCAAATATCACCAACCAACTCACACGCGCAAAACCATTTTGGTACGTTGCAAGTACGTTGCAAGCGACTTTCAGTTGATCGGTTTATACAACACAACTCAATGTGTGCCTGTTTCTATGTATTTGTATATTTGTATTGCATGCAACTTAAATCACACGTTGCATGCAACTGGTTTCAAGCAACCAGTTGCGTCAGTGTGCGGGCCGCCTAAGAGGCTGAGTATGACAGTCTGAAGTGAAGGTTGCCGATCAGTTCATTTTATTTCAGGGCAGTTTGAGCTTTCACTCTACACTTTTCCTTTCTTGGCTATACCTACGGACCCTTGTTGATGTAATATTGATAACGGTAAGGATTCGTTTTAGGTCCGTGCCAGTATCTCATAATCTACTTTATGAAACATCACTATCTCTTCATATATCTTTTCTACAAACCTTCAACAGTCATGGAAACGCTTTAAAAATCCAATTCAAGGACTTTTTTTTTACTCTTGAAAATAGGGGATAATGTTTACGAAAGCGCGTCGCCTCCTCTGGCGGCGGCCGCGGCGACGCTGCAGCCGCCGCAGCCGTAAAAATTTAAACTACTCCAACCCAACTTTACGACCTACTAACGGGGGGGATGCGCCCCCCTGGACCCCCCCCCCCCCCACACACACACACATGTATATGTGACTTATTTCAGCGAGGAGGTATTTCTCGCAACACCGGCTGCAGCGTCGCCGCGGCCGCCGCCAGAGGAGGCGACGCGCTTTCGTAAACATTATCCCCTTTTTTCAAGAGTAAAAAAAAAAGTCCTTAAATTGGATTTTCAAAATGTTTCCATGACTGTTGAAGGTTTGTAGAAAAGATATATGAAGAGATACTGATGTTTCATAACGTAGGTAATGAGATACTGGCACGGACCTAAAACGAATCTTAACCTTGATAACTGCTTACCGTGAAGGAGGAGGATGGCCATGTTGGGAAGCACACGCACTGTCACGCCCGCGCACACGCACTGTCACGCCCGCGCACACGCACTCCCCGCGTAAACTGTCAAGTGTCAAACTATATAGCTGCCGCCGACCCCCATGGCCCCTGGCGGCCCCCGCCGGGACTAGTGGCGCCACCTGTTACTAGCGGGGTATTTTGGCATAACGGCGTGACGTCAAGGTGTGAGGCAGAGTAGTTATCAAATTACATAGGTCATAATCCAAGCTCCCATGTAGATTAAGGGAAGAAATCGATTTTTTTTTCAACACAAGCCATTGCTAGGGAAAACCTGGGAACTCCTTCACCACTGCATAAATCGCATGCTGAATATTCGAGTTGTGTGGGCTTTGTTTTCATCTACTTTTCTTGACTTCAGTCAGTAAGGCAGGAGCCCCTCAGCTGCCCGACACAAATATGAAGTCAGTTTGGGCGGGTCCCGAGCCTCTTCACGCATATCCCCCAATACGTTATTCTCTCCCTCATATATATCTACGTACTTTTTAAAATTGTGCGTCAATTATTCTTTACATTTGTTCCTCTTCTTCATCCTCTTTTTATTTTTTTTATTTATCGCATCACTTTCGTTCTCATACTTGTCTGCTTTCACTTTACTTTCTCTTTTTATCATGTCTCATAGTTATCATCATCATACCTTGTTTATACTTTAAGAACATAAGAACATAAGAACGCAGGAGTCTGCAAGAGGCCGGCAGGCCTGTACGAGGCAGCTCCTTTGACCCTAAGCTCCCGTGTATCTAACCCCACCTAATATCGCTGTCCATGAATTTATCTAGTCTATTTTTGAATGTGACAATTGTATTGGCACTCACCACATGACTGCTAAGCCTATTCCACTCATCCACCACCCTGTTAGTAAACCATTTTTGCCTATGTCCCTGTTGAATCTGAATTTATCCAGTTTAAACCCGTTACTTCGTGTCCTACCCGGTTCTCTTACCAACAAAACCTTATGAATGTCTCCCTTATTAAAGCCCTTCATCCATTTATAAACCTCGATCATGTCTCCACGCACCCTTCGCCTTTCTAGAGAATGCAAGTTTAACTGTTGAGTCTTTCCTCGTATGGCAAGTTTCTCAACCCCTGAATCATCTTAGTCATCCTCCTCTGCACCGATTCTAACATTTTGATATCCATTCTATAGTAGGGTGACCAGAACTGAACCGCATAGTCAAGATGAGGTCTAACTAATGCTAAATATAGTTTGAGGAAGACTTCGGGGCTTCTGTTGCTTACGCTCCTTGAAATAAATCCCAGTACCCTATTTGCTCGATTTCTAGCTTGAATGCATTGTGCCCTTGGACGGAGATCAGAGCTCACTAAGACCCTAAATCCTCTCGCACAGACCTACTTATGAGAGTGTCATTTAAGCAATAGTTATGTGAGGTTTTTTTCCTACCTACAATAAGAATACTGCACTTCCCTACATTGAACTCCATCTGCCATTTATCCATGATCATATAATCTGTTGAGTTCACCTTGGAGAATACTAGCGTCCTGATCCGACTCAATTACTCTACCGATCTTGGTATCATCTGCAAATTTACTAACATCACTACTAATTCCTGTGTCTAAGTCATTGATATAAATAATAAACAAAAGTGGACCTAATACCGAACCTTGTGGGACCCCACTCGTAACACATCCCCAGTCAGATCTTTTACCATTGATTTGCACTCTTTGCTTCCTGTTGCTAAGCCACGCCTTGACCCAGTTCAAAACTTTACCCTCTACTCCGTGAGCCTGTAATTTAAGCAACAGTCGTTGGTGAGGAACTTTGTCAAACGCTTTACTAAAATCAAGATAGATTACATCATAATTTTCATCTCTGTCAACCGCCTCAAATACTTTATTGTAGAAGGACAAGAGATTGGTGAGGCATGACCTACCTTTTGTGAACCCATGCTGCGAGTCGTGAATTAAGCTATGTTTCTCTAAATGCTCCCGAATGTTCCTGGCTATTATGGACTCCAGCATCTTCCCTATAACCGATGTTAAGCTAATTGGGCGATAGTTTGAAGCAACTGACCTGTCCCCCTTTTTAAAAATCGGCGTCACATTAGCAACTTTCCATAGGCTCGGCACATAGCCAGTATTTACCGACATCTTAAAGATGTCGGTTAGTGGGTCACTGATTATATCACCTAGCTCCTTTAATACCCTCGGAAATATCCCGTCAGGACCTGGCGACTTGTTCTTCTTAAGCTTATCTATCTCATCCTGAACTACTTGCCTGGTAATGATTATATCCCTCAATTTATCGCCATCCCCGCCCTCGTACACCTGAACTCTTTCCGGTATAGTCGTTCGATCCTCCTGTGTGAATACTGAAAGGAAGTAGTCGTTCAACAATGTGCTCACATTTCTTGTAGTTCTCCTCGTCATCCTTCTTTACTCATGGTCTACCTTTTCCATCGACATCGTTCTCGTTCCTTTCTCTTTTTAAATAAGATTGGCAGCACTATGGCCAGGGAACTCACCAAGCCCCGCCCAAACTGACTTCATGGCCGAGTCATTCATAGATTAGTTCACTTTGTAGGTCAGGGTGCCCACAGAGGCTGAGGAACCAAGACTGTGTGTCGTATGTCAACTTTCATATGTCGTACTCTTTTCTTTTACTGTTTTTGAGCAGTTTTTTGGTTTTAGGTAGTTTGGTTTTAAGATATGCTGAAGTTTTTATTTTGGACCATTATTAGGTTGATGTGAGGCTATCATTATTAATATGTATACATTTTTGTGGTCAATAAACTATCTATCTACGGTCCATGGCCCCATATAATCACGTTCAGGACTGACTCAGCCCGTATCTTTTGTTAACCATGTTCACATGTAATATCTGACAACAGCTGCCATACTGCTGTCACGACACAAGCTGACCCCAGGCCAGTCCAGTAGTAGCCTGAGCACTCATGATTATACTAATTTGTCTTTGGCAGGCAGACTGACTCAGTACCTCACCTCACCGGGCAGTGGACTCCTCCAGCTTACTAGGTCAAGGTGCAGGAAGCCTTTTGTATCAAGATGACTAAAACAACAGTTTCGGTATTGTATTTATGAATATAACACAATAATAACTTTTAATATATGGATGCTCTTACCTAATCCCAAAGGCTATATATATACATATATGTACAGCTTTTGATCTGGCAAAATAGTGATTATTAAAATAGTCAATATTAAATACATAAGCTGATGAATGTATGATGATTTAAACTGATGTGTAAATCATACAGTAAATGAAGTGTAAGATAAGTAAGTCCTGGTCTGGGCAGAGGTGCACTGGGCTCGTGGGACAGCGCACCGACGGGCAAAATAATCACAGACTAGTGGCACTGGGGGTGCCAAGTGTGGGGCCAGACAGGAGCCAAACACCCACCCTCCTCACTCACTGGCTCCACATTCTCCATGTTTGTATTTATTTCCAATTAACTAACAAACTTCTCACTGGTCATCTCAATTCTTCATCATTTGATTTTCATTTTCCAAGTCACTAAAAAAATATATATTTCCTATGAATTTTGAGTACCTGGATATTTTCTGATTAGTCTTATTTCAACGTTATAAACTCTGGGGCATTTCTAGATGCAAGCTGAGGCCAATTTCACAAGACAAAGTTGGTGGTGTTTAGATTTCAACAATGACCACATTCTCCTGTGCCAACTCTCCTTCAAATCACAATATCTCATTAAATCCTTTCACTCGTAAATATAAACTATAGACGAAAAAATCCAACAACTGGCATCGTCTTGCTGAGGTTACATCCAACATTATCCGTGGCGTTACATGATGCACGAGTCCTGAGCTGACATCACATTCCTGGAGCCATCCACCCTCAACAACAAGCTTACAACTAATAATATACATCAAATTAACATTTTAGTCGCAAATTATATCAACAGGACGTGGATGACGCTCCGGAATGTGATGTGGACTTGCTGGTGTTCCTGGCCCACAGCACCTCATGTCCCGTGGCTGTGTGTGAGGGTGTGCGGGTGGTGCCTGCCGCCGCGCCTCGCCCTGCCTGCCCCACCCAGCCTCTCCCCCCTCCAGGCTGCCAGAGATCCTGCTTGTGTGTGTGTGTGTGTGTCCAGGATCTCAGTGCCTCTGCAGTGGTCACTTGAAATATGCTCTACATAATGTTCTTGTGTAATTTCAATCACAAATTAGACAGAAGCATGGTGTATGAATGAGCTTTACAATAACAAACTAAAACATGGGAAATAACTAAGCAAATCACAATTATTTCCCATTATTAGCATCAACTGAATGAATAAACAATCAACAAAAACATTTATTAATTAATTGGAATTAATCAGAGCAAATTCTAATATTGATGCAGTGAAGGACAACAGGGGTAGCAAGTATTTCAATACAAAAGAATGTTTACTAGTCAAAAAAATGGAGACGTTTTATTTTTTAGGTTTTATTTATAAGTGGATAGAAGATATTTAAGGGAGACTCAATATACTGAAGGTCTGAGTAAGCCACATATGACTGAGGTGATGAGAGGTGAGGGCCAGGGACGAAGGGTAAGTTGAGGGCTGACGGAGCGCCACCCACCGTGAGACTAGAGTGTACAGGCATCGGCGGCGCTGCTGCGGCTCAGCGCGCGGTGTGGCCGATGGACAGGTCATGTCAGCTAATAATAAATACAGTACAGAATTCCGTCCCCCAGAACAAACCAGGTTCAGGGAAGGGACAAGGTTAACATATATCTAACACGGCTACGAAAAATAGGTACTTTTTTATATCAAATGAAATTATTAGTTACTGTTAAGTATAAACAATGAATTATGTGAATATGATAAATAATGGGGCAAAGAAAACAGGAGCAGTGAGGGCATGAAGGACTGAGCACTCCTGAAGAGCTGGCATGAACTAGTGAAGAAGGGTTGGGGCGGGAGGGCGGTGGGAGCCTCAGGGACACCCACGGCCCCTCCCGCCCCTGTCTCAAGGCACTGGCTGCTCCCGGAACATCTAGTAAAGAGGGTCATGGACGGCCTGCGCAACATCTGACCAGTCCACAGTCTCTTCCGGGGTCCAGACTCTCTCCCACACACAAGACCTTCCCTCCGCCGTCTGAATGACTGGCGGTAGCTTTGATATGTTACCCAGATCACAAAGCTTCATCCATCCAAGGGTTCTTTCCTCACACCTACAAGAAGTACTGTTATGGAAATGAAAGGTGATCACAAGAATAAGTTGAGCCAGTGAACTTCTAGCGTGAGTGACTAATGCAGCGAAAAGAAAAGCTGGCACCCTTACTACAAGGAATGTATGTAAATCACTTCTCAAAACAAATCAACATTTAGTGGAAGGAATTACCATCCAAGAGAACGATGTCTCAATTGAAAATAATCAGGAACATTTAGGTTATATTATTCTCGCAAGTCAATTTCTTTCAATGGCTTTGTTTTCCAGTTGTTTCCTGAACTGAAAATAGTTCTCTGATCTACCAAAGGTCTCCAGCCCCAGTGACCAAGCAACATAAAATATAATTATTAAATATGTCATATAATCCATCACAAAACCATGGCACACACATTACTTCCTCAACATAGCTTGACACCGTACTAGGCAGCTGATTATCCAGACCTCACGGGCAACTGAACTAGGCTCGAGTGCTCGTGTAACAGATTCATATAAAAATAAACCAATCCTATGCAGTCAAGCACAAAACACAACGTGAATAAAAGGACCAGAATGATACCCAATTATTAAGTAACAAGGAACATTTCAAGAACTGCTTCATAACTCGGTGTCTCCCACGTCACTCATCGGCAGCCTCATCAACATCTCGGAGCTGTCTTGCACTCGGTCACCCTCGCACTCATACTTATTTTTATTTAGGTTTTGTTTAATTTTTTGGCGTAACACCCCAATGGTTTACAAAATGTGAGCAGATAATTGCATGAACATCAACAATATTTACACAAGAAAAAAAAAAAAAAAAAAGTGGAACTTGGCACTCATGGAAGTTATCATTTTGGAAGATGGTTCCTCGGTTCCCCGATGCCCGGCGGCTCCTGCTAACCCCCGCTGCTGTCGTCTGGCCCAGGCAATCGGCATGCTAGTAAATATTGCACACACTCCACTGTTAACCATCCCTTCCGCCACCCTGACTCAAGTTATCACACTGGTAACAAGAGAGAGAAGTGTTAATGGGTCAGTACTCGGCCTCAAGGAGAGTTTATGAAGAGCAAAGGGTATGTGGTATGATACAAAAGGCACTTCTATACAGTCTACCTTTGCACTTTCACACAGTGCCGATGCGTGAGTCCTTTCTCGCACACGGTATAGGTAGAGTGGATACGCTGCAGCCGTCATTTCCTCTGGCTAAACAGGCCCAACACTTTCGCAGACAAGGCTCCTCTCCTTCCACCGAGCCGTCAACAACACTACAGCTCACCAACAGCCAGTGGAAAACAGCTCTTGCTACTGCGTTTCCCTTTCAAATCTCTGTCTCTTTTTCGCTCTTGACGCTTGGTTGCTGCTTCCTCCCTCGTGTGCGGCGGGTGTCACTCTTTGCATAGGCAGGCGGACACGCACTACACCCAACCACACACTCTCAGCAGAGCAAGGAGGGAGCGGCACAAGAGACACACTCCTGGACCCCTTCGCCAAGCACCACAGAGACCTTAGCAGTTGGAGGTTGCTTCAGTGCCGTACATTTTGGCACCCACTTGTAAATGGATGGGGGCGTGTGGAGGTGGGGGTGGCGGGGAGGTGTGGGTGTGGGTGGGGAAGCGGTTAAGGGAGGACTGGGAGGAGGCGGAGGACATGGAGGTGGTGGAGGGGTTGGGGCCGGGGGGAGGAGGTGGGGCCCTGCGTTGACTTGGTGCTGGCTTGACTGAAAATAGAGACCAAAACAGTTCTGACAAGGGACTTAGGAATCAATGCACAAAAAGCAGACTTACGCTACACACACAAATAAATGATAACCCAGAAATCATACCCCAACTATCAGCCTGGAATGTTTTAAAAAGCAAATGATAAACAGAAAGCTAACATGTATAATTAATGAAATGGCAAGTCACCCAGAAATTATACCTCAACTATCAGCCTGGAATGTTTAAAGAGCAAATGATAAACAGAAAGCTAACATATATGATTAATGAAATGGCAAGTCACCCAGAAATTATACCCCAACTATCAGCCTGGAATGTTTAAAGAGCAAATGATAAACAGAAAGCTAACATATATGATTAATGAATGGCAAAGTCTCCCCTAGCATCATAGACCAACTGGAGAACATGAGCTAAAATCTACAAAGAAATATGAAGTTGAATGTCAAGATGAAGTGAGAGAAAGTAAGTTGGAGCAGCAAATATGAAAGTGTAAAATATGATGCTTAATATATTTCAAAGTAAATTATAATACCCCAACTTAAAATCAACTTGTGTAAGAAATTAAATCCCAATCACAGTAAAATCTCACTGGACATTTTAAAACCAATATATTTTTTAATGAAGAATGGCTGGCAAAAAGATATTTTGCCTAAGATGAACGTAGATGTAGATGTACTTATCCTGGTAAATGACGAAGATTATCAAAGCAATACCAGAACAATTGAAATACTAAAATCGTTATCTATTATTTCATCACATAAGGACACAGCTTTGAAGGGTCTGTATCTCAAAACCTTATCTTGATTCAATTGACACAGTGAGGTTTTAATGTAATTTTGTTATGCATCCCTTTCAGAACCACCAATTTTCCTATTTGCATCCCATAACCATGCTAAACATAAACGTCCCCAGAATTATGTTTCCAGTGACACGGAAGACTACAACACTGCTGTCAACACTCAACACACCATCAACAAAAGACAAACTAATGCAAACACACGACACAGAACACAACAGAACAAAGGGAAGCACAAACACAACACTCGGGAACAAGGAGCAGAAAGATCAGGTCCAACACTTGACACCAGAACAAAAAACACAACTTGGCCGACGAGTCTCACGCTAAAGCAACTTCTAAGGCATTTTCTTCTACATTTATATCCTTGTTGAGTAAATATTTATTATACCGTACCAGATGCTGTAGACTAGCCATCACACATTACAAGATTATGCACTCTTTCCACCTCCTGTGATCCTCCCTAATGATGCTTAATGTGTCATCCTCCATAGCCTGCAACGAATACTGAAAAAGTTTGGAAAGTTTCGTTTAGTCGGCGCAACATCTGTGGTCATATGCCGGAGAGAGACAGAAGGGGAAGGAATTATAAGAGAAGGAATACTGAAACAAAATCCCTAAGAGTGTTAATTAAAACTACAGCACATCTTCCTCATCATACAGGTAACTTGGCACAGTCCACTCAAATCAAGAACACAGACTCATGATGTAATTGAGTCTGGCTTGCATCAGAGACAGGCAATCATCGCTATATCAAAACTATCTTAACGCATCTTTTACAGTTTGCCTTTCTGCTAATCTGCCCTCAGACCTGCTGTGCTAAACAAGTCCTCTTCATGCCACCTATTGATAGTCTGCAAGGAACAACAAAACACAACCCTAAAACACTGTGAAAAGAACCCAACATTGGAAGCCTCCCTCCACTAAAATACCTCAACATATCCTTTGGTGTGGTAGAAAACATGCCCTTAATGATAAAACTACTCTGGCAAGTGCATAACATCGCTGTACAACCTGAGGAACCTCCACTACCTGCTCTTCCTTCAAAACACATTACAGAGAAAGGCAACACAAGTAAGTTCATTAGTCATCAAAGAAATGCTTGCAAAAAAAACATTCCAGTGTATTTAGTTCAGTCAACATGTACACTTTCAAGATGCAGAATATTAGGGCATCAAATACACATACCAATACAACTGTCATGCAACAATATATAGATTCCATTACAACACCACCACAGCAATTAGTACAAACCAGCTGTCCGATATTAACGTTATCTTTTCATGTCATTTATGGAGCTCCTCCCACGATAATCACCTTTTAGATACGTCCTTCCGTGCATAACAATCAGAGGTGTTGGACAAGTTAGATGAAAAGTATATTGTGAGAGAGTCAAGAGAGTCAAGCCCCCAAGAATGACACTACTGGGGGAAATGCTTCTTGGCGTAACAGTGGGAGAACATAAATGACCTAAGTTTGGGTATAAATGACGCGTAAATTAATCATAACCACTCCAAGCCATGCACAAACTCTTGCCTTCAGGTGAAACGTTCTTTTTTTGTTGCTGTAAATAGGAAGTGTGAAGATAAAATGGAATATCTGAAAAGAAGGAGAAGGAGCGTGGAACTTGATTCAGCAACGACAACAACAGTGCAATCGTTTAGTGTGCATAGAGTCTCAGTGCAACCCTAGTACCCTCAATGCATGCAACGGACTGACCACCACGGAACTAGGCATGCCAGCTAATGCGTTCACAGTGAGGTACAGAAGAAGGTTATTGGTTCATCATGTCTTGGTGCCACAACATCTGGGTCATACAGCGCGAGTACAAAAGAAGGTAGTTACTCGTTCTGCTACCTCTTATTCAATCCAGACAAATGCAACTTAGTGTATGGATGGAAGGGATATTTGCAACTCATCACAGCAGCCTGAACTATGGACCAAGCTATACAAGTTACATAATCTGCCTCAATATTTTTCCACCTTTGTCGAACTTCATTTTTATTTCCGAGAGAAGTTTTAGATCAACTTCAAGCAAATTAACTTTAGCTTTATATATTATCTTGTCTTTTTTTCTAATCATTTAATGCCCCCTATCTTCACATAATATTGTATCCCATGTAGAACTTCATTTATTAAAGAATACATCACCCCTTTTGACCCTCACATTTAAAACTATGAAGGTGTGGGGTTTATCTTTCAGCCACTCCTCTAACTCTTTTTAGGAGCAGTGAGTAGCGGGCTTTTTTTCACATTAGTTTCCTCTTTTTTATGCCCTTGAACTGACTCCTCTGCTGTTAAAAAAATAAATAAATAAAAATAAATAAATAAATAAATCTGACTGGCTTATTGTTGCTCACAGTCCCAAGGTTCAGGCCGCTGGGTGGAGTATTAACCGCCTCTGACAGTGACAGCCGAGGAAGAACACGTCAGCTCATGTAGAGTCAAAATGAACAGCACTATCTAGAGAGGTACTTTTAGGTGACAACTTTTCACGGTTTACAACAAAATACATGTTCACTGTGTCGTTTCTTTCTTCCACACCTGTAATTGCCACAGTCTGTTCAGCCCCGGCAAGTCCTGGACAATCTTTGGGTCGATTTCAAGTTTAAAACCTTGAGCAACCCGATAACTTCTGACACCATCCTTGCCTTCTGTACAAGTTATAAATTTACAAGTATTATTCTACTGTGATACTTCTAACTTCATTGTTTAAGAATTCTAAAATATAAACTTCTTCTTTACTATCTTTTTTTTTTTTTTTTTTTTTTTACAGCTAAAGAAACAGCTCAAGGGGAGAAAAAAAAAAAAAATGCTAATCGCTGTTCCCACAAAGACAAAAGTAATGAGCGGCCAAAAGAGCGGTCAATTTCGGGATGACTTTCACTGCTGTCTGTTCACCGGTATCACGCTCCATTTTCACTGCACCAGCAATGTTCAAGACATGCTTCAGACTTTCAGTGTTCCGTGGTGAGGAAATACTGGCAGCAGTGATACCGTTGCCACCACCACAATAATCACCACCGCCGCACTCATGCACCTCTCTACTCCTTCCTCTACAACTTCTGAACACTAGTCTAGATACGTATTTTTTTATCTAACCAATACAAACAGAAAACAATCTTACAAATTCTTCCTATATGAGAATTATGTACAAAAATTCAACACTGTTACTGTGGCTCAATCACTTTACGTATACTAGTGAGCACACTTGTAACAGTTTTAATGAAATACTTCACATGTAATTCTTGCCTATATACTAAACATCCACACTTAACAGAATTATGTCATTGTTTAATAGGTAGTGACTCTCGGTATAAATGTATCAGTAGCTTCTGTTCCAGAGCCCTCACTTTGTCCTCTTTATATTAATACTATCTTTCCAATATGAAATAAGAACTCAAGCAGAACTATTTCATTTTAAATTTCTAAGTCCGACAAATTACTGGCATCCATCGTTAGGTTATTTTTCTCTTACATAAATGAAACAGAAACATACAGCTCAAAACTGAGGATATATATTCTTACAAAATTCAGTTGGAGTTTGTGAGGAGAACAGTTTAAAGGATGGGATGCAAAGCTACAGCAAGGGTAACACTACTAATACAACATCATCTCCCTTTCTAACGGAGCTCCCATCACCGAGTCACCCACAACCACCACCAGTGCAGCGCCTCATGCATCTGACCACAGGCGGGTGGCGTTCTCCAGCGGGAACTGCTGTGCTGGGTCGAAGCCTCGCCTTAGATTATAATTCGTTGCAAAATTAGCCTGGCCTGAGAATGTACCAGGAAGAGGAGGAGGTGGTGGAGGAGTTGTTTTAGCTGGAGGAGGTGGGATTGAGGTGGAGTTTGGTAGAGGTGGGGGTGGGGGTGGTGAGGGGTGAAGGGCACTAGCAGGGGGAGGGGGTGGCTGTTCAGGTGCGGGGGCCTTGCTGTGGGGTGAGTGAGGGGGGGGTGGGGGTGCCATGGTCTGCGGGCGCTTGGTGTTCTTACCGTTCTTGCTGGGGTAGGTCTTGGGGCAGTTCGTGAAGGTGACAGGCAAAGGGAAGTCATGGAGAGTGTGGAACTGGAACTTGCTCTCAAAATCACTACCTGTAAATACATAAAGGGAGATGTAGGATGGAAGTGGAGATGATATCTAATGGAAACACACACGGACGTATTATAAGTGGAATCCGAGAAGTTTTGGGCCCTTCAGAGTTTGAGATGAATAACTTTGTTGGGCCTCAAAACTTCCCAGATTCGACTTATAATATGGCCCACAGACTAAACAGCAGCAGTCTTAGATTTCATTAACTATAGTCTGTTCACTTAAGTCTGACCCAAGCTGACAACACAAACCTAAGTGTTTTTTTTTTTTTTTTTTTCCCCCACAGCAAAGGAGACAGCACAACGGCACAAAAAAAGGAAACAACAATAGAAAAAAAAAAGCCCACTACTCGCTGCTCCTGTAAAGCATCCAAAGAGGTGGCCGAAAGAGCAGTCAATTATGTGAAAAGAGGTGTCCTGATACCTTCCTCTTGAATGAGCTCAGGTCGTAAGCACGGTGCAGATTATCAGAAAGTGCTGCGTGAGATGAACACAAACAGAGGTTAAAGAAAACTTGGAAGCCACAGCAGTAGCCAATCAGCACTCAGCTTGCAAACACGCTTAGGTTTATGTTGTCAGCTTGGCTCAGACTTAAGTGAACAGACTATAGTGACAAATAACCGTTAATGATATAGCAATAATCATCATGAAATAAAGAGTCAATAATATTAAAGATATGAAAATTAGTGTAGATAAAATTAGCTACTTGATTCAGCAAATTCAATAGTAGTAGTAGTAATTAGGATTATCATCAAACTTAATATTACTTATACTGTACATACATCTAATAAAATGAAGCACTGCAATAATATACTCAATTAATATTCATGATACATCAGCAGCATAAGTAAAGTTAAATAAGTCTACAAAGAGATAATTCCATATTTGCTCTACTTTAAAATATTCCCTAATTTCTGTAAGCTCTAACGTGTGAATAACTACACAATGTAAATCTGTCTCCATTAGGATCTTTTAACACAACAATATACTCCAGAAAGTTACAAGCAGCAAACATGGGGATACAAGGCAACTCAAGCCTATCCTGATGAAGCACACAAATCAACCCTGCTCAAAAACTACCTCTACTTTGAACACAAGAAATGGCCACTCACGATAAACCAGATTGCAATACGCCCGATACAGATCACAATATATGATATATGCCTCATAAGCTGGGCCCAGAGATGGTGGAGTTTGCATAAGAGTAAACAAAGTGTGAATAGTATGTATTAATCATAGACAAAGTAGCTTATGATTTATATTCATGCAACATTCACTCTAAGATCAGCCATTTCTCTTGAAAAGATTATGTTTGAATACATGAGTAATAACTGATGCAAGCAACAACAGTAAAATTATTGTCAACATTGAGAATCTTGCCTAGCGAGTGAGATCTAAAGAAGAAGAACACAACAGTGAGCTAAGAGACAAAATATATTTTCATGCAGTGTTCATTGATAAATTATCTTTGATATGAATAAAATTAAATAACAAATACTATGCAGGTAATGTCATGCAGTGCAAAAATATAAGATAATTATGTACATCACAAAGCATCCATACCATGATTATCTAATTCAATTTGAATGTAATAATTATGAGGAAGCAAAGAAATAAAATCAATAGCAATTCTAAGAGCCCTAATTATGTCCTCTTCATAGTAATAACATCTTTCCAATATGATATAAGAATTTAAACAGAATTATTTATTTTCAAATTTCTGAGGCCATAAATCCAGATCATGTTTCAAAAGCCTTTCCTATCAACTAGACACAACAAGCAGTAGTGAACAAGAGGCGCTGTACCAACACAGATGATGTACATAACATAATTCTGAGGAAATCACCAAAAGTTGAACTGTTAATGAGTGGAAAAGAATGTATCACTAATCAGATATTTTCTACACACAGTGAACATGACCCTGCCACCACCACCACCAGGGTAGAACCCTTGATGCACCAGTGGCATAAAACAAAGACTCAGGAGAGAAAAAGGAAAAAGGATTATGCCGATGTCTCTTCCTCCGTGCTGGCACCCTTCTGCTTCTCTTCCTTCTTCTTGGACTCCCTCCTGGCCTTCTTGCCCTTCAGGGAGGCCTTCTTGGTCTTTGTCATTGGTGCGCAGGCCGTGAAGCAGGACACTTTTTTGTTCTCCTTGTACTCCCCCTCCCCGCGCATCAGCCCATACTCCACACACTCCTGGCAGCTCTCGGCGTGCTGCTGGTACAGACTCTCCTCACACTCCCTGCACTCTGCCTGGGCCTCCAGGGCACACTCGCTGCACCCCAGGGACTGGCTGCGGGAGTAGGGCCCTGAACAGTTGCCGTCCATGTAGGAGAGGTCCATGGACTTGGTTCGCAGGGTGGCGGAAGCGTAACTCATCGTGGAGGAGCTGTGGTTGAGCTTTGAGGGAAGGGTGGCATAGCTGGCGTGGCCGTACTTACCTGAGTGCCGCGAGGAGACTCTGTTGGGAGGCGGCGGGGGCGGGGCCGAGCCTGGGGGCTGTGGGAGGGGAGGAAAAACACACATTAAAACACAAGACAAGTTCAAAAGATGTTAAGGTGTGTTTTCCTGAATGTATCAAGGAAAAACTCCCGTGACAAGCTGTACTTCAATGATCCTCGTGTCACTGTCCAAGGAACTGCTTGTACTGAAGGCAACACTGCTAACAAACAAGAACCTCCACCAGCATGCTCACCTCGGGCTTTGATGCAGCGGCTGCTCGACTGGGAGGCGGCGGCGGCGGTTGGTTGGGCGGGGGCACGGTGGGGCGGCTGGGGGGTGGCGGCGGCCGTTCTGAGGGCGGCCGGGCCATAACGCGGGCGATGTTGGCCCCTGTGGCGCGGCCCACCGTGTATGGCCTGACGGGCGGGGCGCCAGGCGAGCTCTTGTGGTGTGAGGGCGGAAGCGTGCGGTTGGGGAGCAGGCTGTCCTCCGCCGAGTAGCTGGTGTGGTTCTTGAACTCACTTGAGGGTCTGGGCTCCCTCATACTAAAGGTCCGAGAGGCAGACTTGTTGGAAGAAAGAGAGTCGCCATTGGACTGAAATGTTCAAAGGAGTGGATTATTCCTGTGTACTTGTGCCTGTGACCAGAGAGAGAGACAGGACTTGACTGGATGACAGAGAGATTGCAGAGTATTCCTGAGAGCATGTGGCTGTGTTGCTTGAGGTACTGAAAGACGATGAGTTGAATACTGCAAGAATATACTCCACTCTCCACAGCCTAGTGTGCCCTGTGGCCTACACTCTCACACCTCTCAAGAACACAAGCACACATGATAAGGTTCAAAACTTCAGATCTTTCTTTTTTTTTTACAGCAAGGGAGACAGCTCAAGGGCATGAAACAAAAAAGCAACAAAAAATCCCGCCAGGCGCTGCTCCAAGGATGAAGGTGAATCTCTCATAAACTAACCTAAGGAAAAAACAAACAACAAACCACATGATTGAAGCAGCAAGCACTTCAAATCAGATCAAAACAAGCAGATGAATCAATCCTCAAACAAACAGATATAAGAATCAACCACACATAAACTTATTCCATGACCCTGTTGTTCTTACTCTCCCTTCAAACTCCTCCTTCCTCTTCCTTCTCCTCCCCCCTTTCCCTCCTCTACCTTCCCTTACTCCACTCCCTCACCTCCTTCTTCCCTCCCCTCCCTCTTCCTTCTCCCACTCCTTCCCCTCCCTACCTTTCCTCATCTCCATCCCCTCCTTTATCCCCTCCCCCTCCTTCCATTCCGTCCTTTCTCTCCCCTTCTTCCCATCCCTTCCCTCCTCCCTATCCTCCTTCCCTTTCCCCTTCACATTTTCCCTAACCTAAGGCCATATTCTTATACATTTCTACGCTCAAGTACACATATTTTACAAGGCTCTCCTAGGATATGTGGGTATTTCCAGAGGCACTTTTATGACCCTGGTGGTAGTGTGACCCTTATTCTGTACCATGAACCTAAAAAAAAAGACTTATTAGTACCCGACTGATTTTATTTTTGGCCTCTAGGAATTGTTGATGTGAGAGCCGGAAGTGTCTAAGTATACCGACCTAAGCCGTAAGGTACTTGCCTGTATTGATATTTTGGGTGGTAGCGTTGGCTTTGACCCGTTAGGAGGTCTGGGGGGGGCTGGCTTGTTGCCCACACTGGGTTTACTGACTACAGATGGCTTACTGGGGAGTGCTGGGTGAAAGGCTCCGTCAGGGGAGGGCGGTGCGGGTCTGTCGTCCTGGGGGGTGGCAGGTGAGGCGAGGGTGTGGGTTAGACAGCGGCAGAGACAACAACAGTGATGGCTCCAGGGTTACCAAATCAACATTAGCAATGGTACTGTTACTTTCATGGGTTAATCAAGAGTGCAGGGACCACCGTTGCCAGATTGTCGTACTCAGAACATAGTATTTACCAGTTTCTGATGCCCAACTATTGCCAAGAAGCATCAGGATCTAACTCTTTTAATGATAACTATAAATGAGTTTCATTATTGGAGCCCAGAAGACAGTTTAGGGGTAGGAAGTCGGGAAATATAATCGGCTGAGTATGACAGTCTGGCAACGCTGGCTGGGACCACATTCTCAAACGCTTCATCACTCACACACTCCCATTTGACAGGGCTTTCAGAAGTGTTTGGGGCATTTCCAGAGGTACTTTTATGACACTGGTGGTACTTTGACCCTTCTTCTGTACAATGAAGCTAAAAAGAAGTCATAAGTACCTGACTGATCTCCTTTTAAGGCTTTGGAAATACGTAGTTGACTTGAGAGGTGGATGCGTCTGAGAAAACTGTCCCTGGTGAGTGTTATGGTGACCCTTACAACTAGAGAAAGGCCCCAAACAGCAGTGAGATCCAATAGCACGATTCACATTTGAAGCTATAAAATACTCAACCTAAAATGATCAAGTGAGGTAAGCATGTCTCCCACAAGCCACACACCAAAAAAAGTATGAAGTTCGATGAGACACCAAGTTACGAGAGCAAAAAGCAGATGGTTCTTCACAGTCTGGCACTCTTTGGGAAGTGGCTGTGTGCAGATATAACACTGTAGGCTGAGACTGTGCAGTTCAAGCATCTTTAAACTATGAAGCTCCTTAACCATATCAAAATTTACTACATAGAGATATAGTATTGAAACATCTTTTTGCTAACATTGTAGGCTGAGACTGTGCAGCTCAAACATAAGAGATATAGTATTGAAACATCTTGTTGCTAATATACTGGAAACTTACTTAACAATAGGTACGCTAAGTAATATGTGGGGCAAAGCTGAAGCGAAGGCAATGACATACTGGTGACAATAAGTGTGCTAGAGGTGCAGGTGGCGATATTGCTCGTCACTAATCTCTCAAAATACCCCAAAAAAAAACAAAAGCAAAATGTAATAAAGAAAAAAAATAGGCAACTCTAGAAAATAACTTTATCACTCCCAACCAATAACCCAGAGGCACAAAATTAATTACAAGACAAATGTTGAAAAATAAAATATAAGTCCTTCCTAAGACGAATTACTTCAAGAGGAAAGCATCAATACACTTCCGGAGCTAAAACCGATCTTAGTCTCTTGGCATCTTCCTCTTTTTGCTATATACTGAGGCAGCATGATATGGGCTTTTTCCTTTCCTCTTTTTTTCATTTTCTTTTATTTATTTTTCACTGTTTTCTCTCTCAAGCTCTCTCTTGCACTAAAAAAAAAAATAATAAAAAAATAAAATAAAAATAGCAGGAGGGAGGTAGCTTTTTCTTTTCTCTTTCACCTTTTTTCATCTTTTTCTTTCTTTTACTTACCTACTTACTTTTATTTTCCTCTAGCCCTGCCTCTTGTACTAAAAAACACAACCCTATTAAAGCAAGAGAGGGAGGCAGGCGGGCGTGTGTCTTACCATGGGCGGGCGAGGAGGCGCTGGCTTGTTGATGGGTGGGGGCGGTAGAGGACCCCTGTTAGGCCGCTCGCTAGGCAGGGCCGGCTTCATGTTGGCAGGGGGTGGAGGGGGCGGTGCAGGGTTGCTCTTACTACTAGGCTGTGGTGGGGGAGAGGGAGGTGTGAGGGGCGACTTAGCACATGGTTACTAGGAACTTACGGAGGCACACTGAGGTGACTTAGAGAGAAGCATAGAGTGACTCAGAATGAAGATATACATTGAGGGTGAATTTGCAGGTAAGTAGTATAATTAGGACTTGGTGGAGGAGAGGCAGGTGAGGGGCAACTTAGCACATGGTTACTAGGAACTTATGGAAGCACACTGAGGTGACTTAAGCCGGCGTCACACTGGACCAAATCTGGTGAGCACGAGCTTTTGCTGGCAGCTTTTGCTCACGGGATGGCTTGCTCGCAAGCTTTTGCTCCTGCGTTTAGCTCGCCGCTTGGACGGGGAGCAGCTCGGCGAGCCGCGAGCAGGCAGTCAAATGAGCTCTTTGGTGTACCGATATGAGAATAATATATATTGCCTAGTGTATTGGATCCGTATACCCACGATATTAGAAAACTTATTCACATACTTGTTTTATGTTTGATGGTGTTTGTAATAATTTATAATATTGTGAAAACTAGTGTTGGTTTTTATTTTGATTTCTGGATCCCTGACCAAGACCAAGACCGCCCAGCTGAAGTAAACATTCGCCATGGCCACCTTCGCTCCTAGTTCTAGAGTTCATTGGTTCTCCGGGTAGGCGGTGGCCGAACTGATAGCGTGCTTGGCCCACATTCACCGCGTGATGGACGACGCGGGTTCGAATCCCCACGCTACCACTCGGATTTTTCAGTCACCGCCGAGTGGCTTAAAACTACCAACATGCTGTCCTGAAGACCACCCATCAACCCGGACTCTAGAGGAAGCCGTCCAAGCGAATCAAGAACGAGTTCCGGGGGGCAGCATGAGCCAATGCAAGATGGCGCCACTGTAAACATTCGCCTGCGCCAGAACGGGCTGGGCTGACCATCAGGCCCCACCTGGAAGAAGCCTTGGGCCGACCATCAGGCCCCACCGGGAAGATGCCTACTGATGCAATAGGCAACAACATAAAAAAAAAATAAATAAATAAATAAATAAAATAAAAAATAAAAAAAAAAGCATTCTTTATTATTTAGAGTCAGGGACCATCCCGAGTTGTGGTATCACTGCCATCCACATTTATTTAAGTCTACGCTGAAAAAAGTTATGATGTTGTACACACCATGGGTCTCCCTCCCTCCTGTTCAGCCATGACCGAACCCAGACTCTTCTTTTCTTCTTTTGAGCTCGTTGAATAACGGCAAGTAATGCCGTCACAGCTGCACAGTTAGCCGTAATGCGAAGCATAGGTGTAGTAGGCGCCATGGTTGAGGCTTTGTTTACAATATTGCTCGTCGCTCGCCCCTTGTCACTTGTCAGTGTGACGACAACAGTGATTTGCTCGCGAGCAAAAGCTGCCAGCAAGAGCTCGTGCTCGCCAGATCTGGGTCCAGTGTGACGCCAGCTTTAGAGAGAAGCATCAAGTGACTTAGAGTGAAGATATACATTGAGGGTGAATTTGCAGGTAAGTAGTATATTTTGCAGGAAAGTGGAATAATGAGGACTTGGTGCGGGAAAGACTGGTGTGAGGGGCGACTTAGCACGTGTTTACTAGGAACTTAACCCAGTAACAGCGACAAGCCAAATTTGTGGCTTTACCGTGTAGCAGCGACGGGCCAAATTTATGCCAAGATATAAACCCCCCAAAAAGTAGATGATACATAAACTGATCACAAATGCTTTGATATATATTATGAAATGGTTTGTGTGAGTGATTATTTTTTCTCATTTTTCTTGCTTAGAGGGACCACCAAGAAACATGATCCCCGCTGCTACCGGGTTAAGGAAGCACAAAGAGGTGATTTACATAGAAGCATCAAGTGACATAGAATGAAGATGTACATGAGAATGAATTTGCAGCTAAGTAGTATAATGACTCAATGAAAAGGCACACACACCAAGGAGAGATAAGGACATTGTAAAAGCTTAGTGTCACCAGTAGAATCACAAGACTTGGGTAAGAGGAAGTGTACAGTTTAAAACACAATAAAGGGTGAGATAAGAGCAAAGACATATTGTGAATGATGGTGAGCCAGTGAAGACAGACACAGGAGGAAAACAGGTGATGGTAACATACAACAGGCCTATAAATGTGACAAGATAATGAAGTACCTGGTCGTAATTTTGAAACTAATTATAGACGAGGGTAAAAAAAATATAAAAATCCTAAGATACTGATACATTACTGCATGAAGCAATCTAAGGTATGTCAAAACTTTAGGTAGTGGAGAAGAAGAAAGATACACAAAGAAACTGCGATAAAAAAAAGTTAAGAAAAGGACGGAAGGAAAGAACGATAAACATGATGAAAATAAGTTAAGAAAGAGAAGCGAGCTGACAAACGAAGTAAGTTAAGGAAGAAGACGAGAGGAGAATGTGACAAGAAAGAGGAAGAAGTGAAGAAACATACCACCAAGAAAAATGCGACAAGAAAGAGGGAAGGTAAGAGAAGGAATAAGAAAAGTTAAAAAACGTAAGTCTTGCGTCGAGCAGTATTCAGCGCTGCTATGAATACTTACTTGCTTTTCCTCTTTGATTCAGCTCTTCGTCCTTTTCGACAATACTCAACACCTAGCATAAAACCGAATTCAACAACAAACACAATAACATATAGACTCTTCCCATAGTGAGCATAATCTTACAACACATTTCTTGATTCGTGGAAAGTAAGCAATGTCACATGTGGACTCTCTGACTCAAGAAGACAGGTTGGTTAATTTTGCATCTTTAGAACTGAGAATGAGGAACTAGACTGCTCACAAAACATCATAAATAAGCCCTCTATCTGCTTAGTCTCGTGTCAAACAGTGTTCAGCACTGCTATGAAGACTTACTTGCTTTTCCTCTTTGATTCAGCTCTTTGTCCTTTTCAACAATACTCAATACCTAACATAAAACCGAATTCAACAATAAACATAATAACAGATAGACTCTTCCCATACTGAACATAATCTTACAATGCATTTTTTGGTTTGTGGAAAGTAAGCAATGCCACATATGAACTAAAGAAGACAAGTAGGTTAATTCTGCATCTTTGGGACTGAGAATAAGAAACTAGACTGCTCACAAAACATCATAAATAACCCCTCTCAACAACACCCTCGCCACTACCATAAGATCTAACCTATCCCAGCATCAACCAATCACACGCAGCCCGAGTAAGAGGGGGCGTGGTTTGTTTGATAACTAACCAATCACACACACACTTACAGAGGACAGGGGAGGGGCTTATCCGCCAAGTCAACGTAAACAAAGAATAAGTGAGGTTGTGGGTCTGCGAGGAGCTGCCGGAAAGACCAAAGAGGCATCAGGGGCGTACCTTTGGACTAGGCGGTATGCTGTTGTTGTTGTTATTGTTGGTGGAGTACTGGGAGTCGAAGGAGGTGTCTCGCGTGGGAATGTTGGGGGCAGGCTTCCTCCCAGGGGGCAGCAGCGGGCCACTCCGGTTGGCTGGGGGGGAAGATAGGCTCGTCAATGTTGCTCTTTTCACCTCCGAGTGTTATCAATAGTGTTCATAAGAAGAGTTTTACATAAGTCAGTTTTTACCCTTCCAGATGCATAAGAGGTACACACTAATCCAAATACATAGGAAAAAGTGGACATTCAACAGTTTATACACACAGTCAAGCTTGCTCTTCTCACCCCTGAGTGTTATCAACAGTGTTCATGAGAGGAATAATTTCACGTAAGGCAGTTTTTACCCTTCCAGAAGCATACACACATAAAGATAGGAGGTAGTTCAAGGGCAAAAACACAAAACAAAAAAGCCCACTAGACACTGCTCTGAGCAAAGGCAAAGAGAACAAAAAGCTGGAAGAGAGGTCAATTTTGAGTGAAGGAGGAGGAGCTGGAGGAAATACAGACCATGGAAGGCTGAAGGGTACAGAAAATGCATGAAAATCGAGAATATTAAGAAGGGAAAACAAAAAAGGAAGCAAGAGAAGTGGAAGGAAGTATCAATAGGAAGAAAAGAAGAAAGGAAAGACCTACACAGAATGAGTGAAAGCAAACAAAGTTACAACAAAAAAGGAAAAAGGAAACAAAAAAAAAAAAAAAAAAAAAAAAACAAAAAAAGGAAGGGAGGAAGTATCAACAGGAAAAACAATTAGAAAGGAAAGACCAACACAGAATGAGTAAGTAAGGACAGTTTTGATTGAATAAAAAAAAAAAAAAAAGAGAAAAGAAAGAAAAGGAAAACAAAAAAGCAAGCAAGAGAAGTGGAAGGAAGTATCAACAGGAAAAAAAAAGAGAAAGGAAAGATCTACACAGAATGGGAAATAGTTTTGTTATGAAAGCAAAAAAGATAGATCCATATGCAGATTTCAGATTCAGATTTTATTTAAGAACAAGGGGGGGAGGGGGTGGGGGAGATTACAAAGAAAGGGGGGGGGTAAATACATCCTAAAAATTACAATCTAAATACATACGGAGGGAAAAGTGAGGAAGCGATAGAAGTTAAGATGATACATAAACTAATCACAAATGCGTTGATACATATTATGAAATGGTTTGCGTGAGTGATGATTTTTTCTCATTATTCTTGCTTGCCTTTAAGAAACATGATCCCCGCAGCTACCGGGTTAAGGAGGAGAGAGAAGGGTGCAGAGCTAATAAACATAGGGTACAAAGGTAGGTTTTTTTACACTGACAGGAGCATAGGAGGTAACAAGCAGAGGTCATCACACTTACGGGAGGTGGAGATGCCCTTCCCCGTGGGCCTCAGCTTGGGCATCCCGCCGGCGAAGAGGTCCCCCAGCTGAGGACTCCCCCCGTTCATCATCCCACCCCCGCCTCCTCCTCCTCCCCGGCCTCCTCCTCCTCCTCCCCCTCCTCCTCCCCCATTGGTTGACGGCTTGCTCTTGCCTGAAAAGAAAGAATACGGAAATTACTCATATGGAAAAAGGGTAAAAATTGATAATGAAAATAATCATGATGATGATAATAATAAAAAGAAGATGAAGAGGATGAGGAAGAAGAAATAGAAAATGAAGAAGCAGAAAAGAAAAAAAGAAGAGGCAGAAGAAAAGGAAGAAAAGGAAGGAAAAGAAGAAGAAAAAGGAGAAGAAGAAGATGATTTTATATTACTAACAGTGATCAATGTACTAGAAGACAATACCACTGTCTTAACATACTACATAACAAACAAACAAAATACATATAAAAAGCAAGAAGATAAAAAAATGAGAAAAAAGATAATTATATAACACTTGAGAGGCATACACGTGACGATATCAAGTGAAAATGCCTTTAAAAATTCCCCTAATTATCAGAGTGAAGAAGAAATGAACCATACAAAAAAAAAAAATTAATGATGAAATGAACAGCTGTGAAAAAAAGGGGTAATATAGACAGGCTCCATAATTATCTTTCTGTGTGTGTGTGTGTGTGTGTGTGTGTGTGTGTGTGTGTGTGTGTGTGTGTGTGTGTTTTGCAGGTTAAGAGTACAAAATATTTCCTGTCTTTCTCTGCCACCACCCGCCAATTAAATACATAACTACAATATAAAAAAAGGAAAAGAGGAAAAGAGGAAAAGAAGTTTATTAAAGGGAGGAAGACCACAACAGAGAAAAAAAGAAAGGAATAAAGAGAAGAAAAGAAAAAAGAAAGGAATAGAGAAAAGAAAAAAAGAAAGGAATAAAGAGAAAAGAAAAAAGAAAGGAATAAAGAGAAAAGAAAAAAAGAAAGGAATAAAGAGAAAAGAAAAAAGAAAGGAATAAAGAGAAAAGAAAAAAGAAAGGAATAAAGAGAAGAAAAGAAAAAAGAAGGAATAAAGAGAAAAGAAAAAAGAAAGGAATAAAGAGAAAAGAAAAAAGAAAGGAATAAAGAGAAAAGAAAAAAGAAAGGAATAAAGAGAAAAGAAAAAAGAAAGGAATAAAGAAAAGAAAAAAGAAAGGAATAAAGAGAAGAAAAGAAAAAAGAAAGGAATAAAGAGAAAAGAAAAAAGAAAGGAATAAAGAGAAAAGAAAAAAGAAAGGAATAAAGAGAAAAGAAAAAAGAAAGGAATAAAGAGAAAAGAAAAAAGAAAGGAATAAAGAGAAAAGAAAAAAAGAAAGGAATAAAAAGAAAAGAAAAGTGAAGGGAATAAAGAGAAAAGAAAAAAGAAAGGAATAAAGAGAAAAGAAAAAAGAAAGGAATAAAGAGAAAAGAAAAAAGAAAGGAATAAAGAGAAAAGAAAAAAAGAAAGGAATAAAGAGAAAAGAAAAAAGAAAGGAATAGAGAAAAGAAAAAAGAAAGGAATAAAGAGAAAAGAAAAAAGAAAGGAATAAAGAGAAAAGAAAAAAGAAAGGAATAAAGAGAAAAGAAAAAAGAAAGGAATAAAGAGAAAAGAAAAAAGAAAGGAATAAAGAGAAAAGAAAAAAGAAAGGAATAAAGAGAAAAGAAAAAAAGAAAGGAATAGAGAAAAGAAAAAAGAAAGGAATAAAGAGAAAAGAAAAAAAGAAAGGAATAAAGAGAAAAAAAAGAAAGGAATAGAGAAAAGAAAAAAGAAAGGAATAAAGAGAAAAGAAAAAAAGAAAGGAATAAAGAGAAAAAAAAGAAAGGAATAGAGAAAAGAAAAAAGAAAGGAATAAAGAGAAAAGAAAAAAGAAAGGAATAGAGAAAAGAAAAAAGAAAGGAATAAAGAGAAGAAAAGAAAAAAGAAAGGAATAGAAAAAAGAAAAAAGAAAGGAATAGAGAAAAGAAAAAAGAAAGGAATAAAGAGAAAAGAAAAAAGAAAGGAATAACGAGAAAAGAAAAAAGAAAGGAATAAAAAGAAAAAAAGGAATAAAGAGAAAAGAAAAAAGAAAGGAATAAAGAGAAAAGAAAAAAAGAAAGGAATAAAGAGAAAAGAAAAAAGAAAGGAATAAAGAGAAAAGAAAAAAGAAAGGAATAAAGAGAAAAGAAAAAAGAAAGGAATAAAGAGAAAAGAAAAAAGAAAGGAATAAAGAGAAAAGAAAAAAGAAAGGAATAAAGAGAAGAAAAGAAAAAAGAAAGCAATAAAGAGAAAAGAAAAAAGAAAGGAATAAAGAGAAAAGAAAAAAAGAAAGGAATAAAGAGAAGAAAAGAAAAAAGAAAGGAATAAAGAGAGAAAATAGGACAGGACAACACACACACCCATAAAATTAGAGGGAAAAAAAGGAGAGAGAGAGAGAGAGAACAATACATGAGCCATTAAAAGGAAATGCACATTGGATATTAACGTAATTTACAGGGCAACGCATTCTTCTCTCTCAACCGCAAATATCATTGGAGAGCATTGTACTATTTTTTCCTCCTCCTCCTCCTCCTCCTCCTCACACTGTTGCTACGGCACTATCATTCGTAACACACACACACACACACACACACACACACACACACACACACACACACACACACACACACACACACACACGTAGCACAGACAAAAATATTCCTTCTTACTAAGCAACTTTATTTTTCTTCACTACGTCAACGAGAGAGAGAGAGAGAGAGAGAGAGAGAGAGAGAGAGAGAGAGAGAGAGAGAGAGAGAGAGAGAGAGAGAGAGAGAGAGACCACTACCATCACACCCACCCACAACAATCCCTCCTCCTCCTCCTAATTATCGGAAGTCAACACTAATTAATCGGGCCCATCCACCTAAGCACACCTGTAATCATGGCCGCTATCGGTAATTATCGGCAGCATGTATCGGCAGGTAAAATCGGCTTGGCTAATATCGGGTTAAAATATCGGTTCTTGGTTGATTGGTGAAGGGAATGATTTGTGGATTGAGGGTTGATTGGTTGGTTTTGGGTTTGGTTTGGTTGCGCTCTCTCTCTCTCTCTCTCTCTCTCTCTCTCTCTCATATCCTTATTTTTCTTTCCTTTCACATCCATCCAATTTTCCTTCCCTTCTTTCTCCTTTACTTTATTTTCCTTCCTTTTCCGTCTCTCTCTCTCTCTCTCTCTCTCTAATGCATTATGTGGGTCAAGGAAACGGACGATACAAAAATAGAGCAATAACTTGTCCTCGTACGATCAATGTTCTCTCTCTCTCTCTCTCTCTCTGCGACCCCCTACTCATCGTCCATTATATAATTATCTACCATAGTTACTAATACCATTCCTCCCCTTCCTCTCCACCCCCCCCTTCCCTTCCCCTCCTCTCTCTTCTCCCCTCCCCTCCCCTCCATACACTCTCCTCCCCATACTTCCCCTCCATACACTCTCCTCCCCATACTTCCCCTTCCCTTCCCTCCCTTCCCCTCCACCCCCATGCACATTCCTCCCCTTCCCCTCCCCTCCCCTCCCTTTCACTACTCTTCTTTCCCCTCTCTCCTTCCCCTTCCTCTTCCTCCTCCTCCTCCTCCTCCACCTCCCAAACAACAGATGGACCCAACAATCCACGGAAAAGCGGAAATTACAGAAATGGGGGCAAGTGACCACGAGTTCTCTCTCTCTCTCTCTCTCTCGTCTTATGTATGATTTTCTTTTGCCGACTTTTTTTTCTTCGTTTTTTTCTTTTTCTTATCGTATTTTCCTATTTTTTTCTTTATTTATCTCTTCTTCTCTCTTCCTTATCCTACATTCCTATCTTACTATCTTTCTTCCTTCATTCTTATCTCCCTTTCTTCTCTTACTAACTTCTTTCATTTCCTTATCTACGTTTTCCTTCATCGTTTCCTTCTCTTTCTCATCCTTCCTTCCTCCCTTCATTCATCTCTCCATTTTTTATCATCTATTTTCTTTTCTTACTTACGTTTCCTTCCTTCCCTTTCTCCCACACCCAATCTTTGTTATCTTTTTTTCCTTCCTTCCCTCTTTCTTCCTTTCTTCCTATCTCCTTCCTCTCTCCCTATATCAGCGGAAATATATCACTTCGACTTTAATTATATCCATTAATTCTCTAACTTTTTCCTTCTTCCTCCTCCTCCTCCTCCTCCTCCTCCTCTTTCTCTTCCTCCTCCTCCTCGTCTTCCTTCGTTTTCCATTAGTCAGTAAGCACAAAAAAACTATCATTATATTTTTTTTCTTTTCTACCTTCTCACCTACTTTTGAAACACACACACACACACACACACACACACACACACACACACAAATACACACATCATTTATTTATTGACCTTTTCCTTGTTTTTTTACCTACTTTCAAACACACAAAAAATAATAAATAAATAAATATATAAATAAAAATAAAGAAAGAAAAATTACACACACACACACACACACACACACACACACGAACACACACACTCACCCAGGGTCAGCGCAGTCCAGGTCCAACAAAACAGATTGGCACAGTCCAGCATGGTAGTGAGGTCAGGGAGGGAGGGGGGTGTCCGGGGGGGGGGGGGAGGGGGAGGGGGGGGTGGCACTGTCAGGTCATGTGTGTCGTCACGTGATCAAGGTCAAGGTCACGTTCACGTCTGGCAGACTTACTTGGCACTCACTCAATTGTTCTTGTTGTTGTTGTTGTTGTTGTTATTGATTCACTTGTTTATTTTTTCTTCCTTTCTCACTATTTTTTATTTTAGTTTTTGTTTTTTTCTCAATTTCGTTTTTTTTTTTACGTGTATTTGTTTAGGTCACTTTATTTCCACAGTACGAAACAATAAAATCAATAAAAGCATAAAGATAAAAAGAAACAATGGAAGAAAGAATTTAAGAACGAATGACAAGAAGACAGAAAAGGAGAAAAAGAAAGAGAAAAGAGAAAGAACGAAAACAAGGAAAAGAAAAAAAAAGAAAAAGATAAAAACAAACACGATACTTCTTTCTTTGTGTAAATAAGTATATAAAAAAGTAAATAAAACAATAAATCAATAAATATATCAATCTATTTTTTTTCCTAACCTTCTGTATCAAAGGAATGCCAGTAAAAACACACCTCATAACCACACACACACACACACACACACACACACACACACACACACACACACGTACACAACATAATAAAAGACAGACACACACACAAGGTTATTAAAAAATTTCAAGGACTTCATAACATTACAGAAACAGAGACAATGGAGGCGCTGGCAAGGTCACGTGATAGGAGGAGGAGGAGGAGGTGGAGGAGGAAGTGGATGATAATGAGAATGATGATGATGATGATGATGAAGCTGTAAGGACAAAAAGGAAGGACAGGATTCAATATCAACATCTTCCTCCTCCTCTTCTTCTTCCTCCTCCTCCTCCTCCTCCTCCAGTACTTGACCCCATCTTAGGACACTCAAAAGACGCCATAGCTAATTAACACACACACACACACACACACACACACACACACACGTAAACAATAATTAAGATATATGGACCGAGAGAGAGAGAGAGAGAGAGAGAGAGAGAGAGAGAGAGAGAGAGAGAGAGAGAGAGAGAGAGAGAGAGAGAGAGAGAGAGAGAGAGAGAGAGAGAGAGAGAGAGAGAGAGAGAGTAATTAGTGTGACAAAGGCAGCCCAGATTACAATGTCCTTCCTTACTGATAACGAACGTAACAAAGGAACGAAAACAACACCAACAACAACAACGAAATGAAGGAAAACAAAACGAAAAACATCAATATAAAAAGGAAAACAAAATGAAAAGAGAAATATACAAGAAAACAATCCGTGAAAAGAAGAAAAACATGGAGGAGAGAGGAGAGATATAAACTGCTTCATAGGGGTTGGTAACACTGTCCTATCTTATCCGTCCTTATGCCATGGCGACTAATATGGGACGGGGAATAGTAAGCTGATTGAGTAAGCACGGCAGCACGGGAAGATTCATTAGTATAAGTCTGAATAGGTACAAGATGTTTTACTATAGATGGAAGAACAGGGAGATCCATAAGTACAAGTATAGAGATTGATTGATAGATGAAAGATGTTTTGAAATAGATGGCAGGACAAGAAGTTCCGCATAGAGATTGATTGATAGATGAAAGATGTTTTGAAATAGATGGTAGTACAAGAAGTTCCGCATAGAGATTGATTGATAGATGAAAGATGTTTTGAAATAGATGGTAGTACAAGAAGTTCCGCATAGAGATTGATTGATAGATGAAAGATGTTTTGAAATAGATGGTAGTACAAGAAGTTCCACAAGCACAAAGACAGTAAAGTAGGAGAGAAAGTTTAACAATAATATAAGCTGATTTCAATATAGACAACATCACAGGACTCCATATAATTTTACTGTGATGCCCTCTACAATGAAGCACTTTTGAGTCCCCCCATAACGAAATATCAGGGAGAGAAAATATAGGTAACACAGAGGCTGGGTCGAATTCTCAAACACTCCAACGCCCAAGCACACATATGACAGGGCTTTCGTAGGAGTTGGGTGCATTTCCAGGGGTAGCTTTATGACCCTGGCGGTAGTTCAACCTTTCTTTTGTACCGTGAACCTAAAAAAGCACTCATTACAACCCGACTTCTCTCCTTCCTGGCCTTTGGAAATAGCTGATATAAGGAGTGGAAGAGTTTGAAAATGCCAACAGACAAGGAACCGACAAGGCGCCCCAACATACATTTGACAAGACTTTCGTATGAGTTTGGGGCATTTCCAGGGGTAGTTTTTATGACCCTGGTGGCAGTTCAACCCTTCTGCACCGTGAACCTAAAAAACACTCATTAGAACCCGACTGCTCTCAACCCCGGCCTTTGAAAATATTTGATATAAGGAGTGTAAGAGTTTGAAAATACCAACAAACCAGGAACCGATAAGGCGCCCCAGCACTCATATTTGACAAGGCTTTCGTATGAGTTAGTGGTATTTCCAGGGGTAGTTTTATGACCCTTTTGGTAGTTTAACCGTTCTTCTGTACCGTGAACCTAAAAAAACACTCATTACAACCCGACTGATCTCCATCCCAACCTCTGAAACTAGTTAATATAAGGAGTGGAAGCGATTGAAAATACCAAAACAAGGAACCGGTAAGTATTGTGGCGCCCTCTATAATGAAAAGGTTTTATAAGAGTCCCCCTTTCAAATCAGGGAGGCGAGAACATGTGGCTGATAATACTGGGAGAGAAATGTAGGTCGGAAATGGCAAATGGGGATATCAGGAACAAACGATAGAGATGTCTAGGGAGCGAAGGATGTTACTAAAGAATTGACATGATATCGACAGGAAAAGTACGAATGATAAGACTATTGTGTAAGTGTAGAGTTAGTGCGAAAACATCACACACACACACACACACACACACACACACACACACACACACACACACACACACACACACAGAGCCGTCGATGTTATTTTAAAGAAGTAATCAAATCCGCATTAGGGAAGAAAGCAAAGGAGGGGAAAGAGGAGAAAGAGGAAGAGGAAGAGGAGGAATAATGGAAATGTAGGAAATAAAAGGAAAACGGAGGAACTGAATAAGGGAAAGAGGGGAAAAGGAGAGAGAGAGAGAGAGAGAGAGAGAGAGAGAGAGAGAGAGAGAGAGAGAGAGAGAGAGAGAGAGAGAGAGAGAAGGGGGTGAGGGAGGTTGCAATGACCGCAAAACTTTCCTTCGATCAAGCCAAAGCTGCAGCCAAGGAGGAGGAGGAGGAGGAGGAGGAGGCTAAGACTTGGCCACCCTGGAAAGAGGAAGACGTAGAAAGAGGATGAAAGAGGAAGAGGAGAGAGAGGAAGAGATAAGAGAAAGGAAGAGAAGAGGAGAGGGAGGAGGAGAGAGGAGAGGGAGGAGGAGAGAGGAAGAGCATCGGATATTCCCAAATCACCCCTTCCGTCCCTCCTCCTCCTCCTCCTCCTCCTCTTCCTCAACTTTTATGCATAATTTCGTTTTTCCTCTTCCATATTTTTTTTCTTCCTGTATTTTTTCCTTTATCACTATTATTATTATTATTATTATTATTATTATTATTATTATTATTATTATTATCAAACAAGGACTGACAAACTTGACCTGTCGTTGAAGGGCGTCAAGTGCTCTCTCTCTCTCTCTCTCTCAGCCCTACTTTTAAAGAGGATGGTTCTTAAGACATTCTTTATATGGTGTACGTGTGTATGTGTGTGTGTGTGTGTGTGTGTGTGTGTGTTCGTCGCCCTTGATTGATACTTGCTCTCTCTCTAATATTTTCACCGCTGAGTAAACAACCAAAAGAATTAAATCAATTTCCTCCGTCTGGCTTTTAAACTCTCTCTCTCTCTCAAGCACACACATACAAACATAGACATACATACATCGATACACACACACACACACACACACACACACACACACACACACACACACACACACGTAATGGATTCATGGAGCGTAAAAGAGAGCAACCCCGCAAGCCTTCGGTCGAGAGAGAGAGAGAGAGAGAGAGAGAGAGAGAGAGAGAGAGAGAGAGAGAGAGAGAGAGAGAGAGAGAGAGAGAGAGAGAGAGAGAGAGAGAGAGAGAGAGAGAGAGAATGAATAAAATAATAAATAAATGAATGAGAAAATAAGAATAAACAGTAAGAAACGAAGAATTAAATAAAAAACGAAAAAAATAACGAAAAAGACAAACAAAATGAATGAATGAATGAATAAAGAAGAGGCGAGAGGTAGGTGGAAGAGGAAGCATTAATGTAGGTAGGGAAAGGAAGGGAAGGGAAGATGGAAGAGAAAAGAAGGGAAGAGAAGGGAAGAGAAGGGGGAGGTTGCAAAAGAGACAGGTAGTGAGAGGAAGGTTTGGGAAGGGAGGAGGAAGAAGAGGAGAGGAAGGGAAGGGAGGGGGGAAGAAAAGGATGGAAGGGAGGAGAAAGGAAGGGTAGGGAAGGAAAGGTTAGGGAAAGGAGAGGAGAGGAGAGGAAAGGAAAGGAAAGGAAAGGAAAAGAAAGGAAGGGAAGAGTAAGGAGAAAGCATAACCAGAGGAAGAGGAGAAGGAAGAGGAAGAGGAAGAAATGAGTTACGTAAGAGCAATACAAGAGGTAAGAGGGAAGGACAAGAGGAGGGAGATAATGGGTGATGAATGAGGGAGAGAAAGTGTTTAAAGGGAAGAGGCGTAAAGGGAGGGAGGAGGAGGAGGAGGAGGAACACGGAGTAAGGATGCATTAAAGGGACAGGAGGAGGAGGAGGAGGAGGAGGTGAGTTAAAGAATATGGGAAGCAGAGGAAAAGGAAGAGTAGGGGAAAGGAAGGAGGAAATAAGAGAGGCGGAGAAAGAAGGAAATGGAGGAGGGAAGAGGGAGAGAAAGAGGAGAGAAAAGTGGAAAGAGGGAGAAGGGAGAAAGGAGAAAAGAATGGAAGGAAAGGTAGGAGGAAAGGAGGAATAGGGAAGGAAAGGGGAGAGAAAGGGGAGAAGAGGAAGAGGAGGAGGAGGAGGAGGAGGAGGAAGAAGAGGAGGAGGTGAGGTAATATCATTGATGTAACACGATATACATCAACAACAACAACATCACCACCACCACCACCACCACCATCACCACCACCACCACCACCAACAACGACAACAACAACAACAACAACAACATCACCACCACCACCACCACCACCACCACCACATCCTCCTGTCCACCCGTCAATTCATTCATCCGCTCGGTCAGTGACTCACCCACCCTTCCGTCCCCTCCTCACCCACCCACCCACCACCACCAGTCCATCAACACCAATGCAACACCAATATCAACACCAATATCAACACCGTCACCACCAATACTGTTCTTCACTTCATGCAATTATCCACCGTCCACACACACACACACACACACACACACACACACCTATATTTTTGTCTCCATTTTCAAGGTTCATATATTATACTTTTCTATCTCCTTCTTTCTTTTGGAGGAGGAGGAGGAGGAGGAGGAGCAAACTAAGCGAGGAAGTCTCAATAGTTTTTAAGTGGAGGAAGGGAGGAACGGAGGAAGGGAGAGAGGAAGGAAGGAAGGAAGGAAGGGAGGTAGATACGAAAAAAGGAATGACAAAGGAAGAGAAGGAGGAAGGAACGAATGAAAGAGGGAGGGAGGGAAGGGAAGAGGGAAGGAGGGAGGGAGAGAGGAGGGAGAGAAAAGAAGAAAAGCGGATCGGACAAAAGGATGAAAAAGTGATATATAAAAAAAAAATCGAAGCAGAAAAAGAAAAAGGAAAAGATAAACGTATTGGAGATTAAGGGACTAAAGGGGTGTGCTTCTTTACTTATCCATTCACTCCTTCATGCATTTACAAACTTATTTATGGATTGGCAGGAACGAACTATACTTGCTCATGTTAGGTGGTTAGCGAAATTAGTAAACGACCCAAGTTTTGATAAGTCGCCCACGAAACGAAAATATTAAAACAAACACACCTTGATAAAACAGTGAAGCAAAGAGATAGATAAATAGATATTGACAAAAATAGAGAAAGCCAAACCACACAAAATTAGATAGACATTAGAAGAAAGGAACTATACTTGCTCTTGTCAGCTGGCTTGTAAAATTAGGAGGCGACCCAAGTTTTGATTAAGTTACCCATAAAAAAATATTAAAATAGACCATGATAAAACAGTAGATAGATAGATAGATATAGACAGAGAGAAAGCTGAACCACACGAAATTAGATAGACATTAGAAGAAAGGAACTATACTTGCTCTTGTCAGCTGGCTTGTAAAATTAGGAGATCCAAGTTTTGATTAAGTTACCCACAAAATGAAAATATCAAAATACACAAACCTTGATAAAACAGTAAAGCAGATAGATATATAAATAGATAGACAGACAGAAATAGAGAAAGCTGAACCACACAGAAATTGGATAAACACACACAAACACGAACAAACACATACAAACAACACAATATTAAAGACAAACAAGCAGCAAAGGAAATCAATACACAGAAAGACAAACAGAAGCAAACACAGACACACAAACGACACGAGAAGCGGCAAAACAAACAGCCAGGAAGGAGAAAATACAAACACATTCACAAACACACACACAAACACGATAAAACGGAAAAGCAAACAGAGAAAAACAAGAAGCAACACAGACACAAACACGAGACAAACAGATTATAATTAACAAACACACACACACACACACACACACACACACACACACACACACACACACACACACACACACACACACAAACACACACATATGACAAATCAATAACTCAAACAGAAAGACAGGAAGCAAGGCCACACAAACACCAACAAACACACACGTAAACAAACACAAACAAGCAGATTAATTAACAAAAACAGACACAAACATGACGAATCAATAAGACAAACAGAAAGACAGGAAGCAAGGCCACACAAACACCAACAAACACGAACACGCAGATTGATTAACAAACACACAAACACACATGACAAATCGATAACTCAAAACAGAAAGACAGGAAGCAAGGCCACACAAACACACAAAAACAAACACGAACAAGCACATTAATTCACAAACACAGACACAAACACACGAAAAAACAAACACCGAAATCATCACCGCATCCACTGCAACGAAGCTTCCACAGTTGAAACATACACCGCCACCACCACCACCGCCACCACCACCACACCACCACTGCACCACCACCACCACCACAAACACCTCCAAATTCACAAGAGGAGAGCCACACGGGTTCTTCCTCCTTTCCTCCACCACCACTGCGGGAAAACTGGCCTTCCTTTCCTCCTCCTCCTCTTCTTCTTCCTCCTCCTCCTCCTCCTCCTCCTTCTGCAGCAGCTGTGTGGAGGAGGAGGAGGAAGAGGAGGAGGAGGTAACTGATCCCCCTCCCACTCTCTATCTCTGTCTCTCTCTCTCTCTCTCTCGTTCCCCCTCCTCCTCCACTTCCCCCTCCCTCCTTCCCTCTCTCTTTCCTCCTCCTCCTCCTCTTTCCCCTCTCTTCCAGTCTCCTCTTTCCCCTCTCTCCTCCTCCTCCCTTCCAGTATTGCTCTCTTTCCCCCCTTCATGTTCTCTCTCTCTCTCTCTCTCTCTCTTCTCATTTTCTCTACTAACCTGAAAATTGGCATGCTCCTCCTCCTCCCTCTCCTCCTCCTCCTCCTCCTCCTCTTCCTTAACCCTTCTTCGACATTTCGTCAGTCACGGTCCATCTTCACACTCCTCCTCCTCCTCCTCTTCCCCCTCCTCCTCCTCCTCCTCCTCTTCCTCCTCCGGTCGAAAGCGCTCCTGTGCCACTCTCCTCCTCCCTCCATCTATCCATCGACACACACTCACGGTAGTATACAAACACCTTACCGTGGCAACAAACATACATCACCACCTTGCACACAAACACACACACACACATACTACGACTCCCACGACCCTATGACGCCCTACGAAGAGAGAGAGAGAGAGAGAGAGAGAGAGAGAGAGAGAGAGAGAGAGAGAGAGAGAGAGAGAGAGAGAGAGAGAGAAAGCTATTCAGATCTCACTTAAGCTAATGATACTTCCTTCTAACGACTTTGTATACTACTACTACTACTACTACTACTACTACTACTACTACTACTACAGCTGCTGCTACTACTACTACCACCAACTTATCTAAAATAACAAGTATAATCTTCCAACTACACGCGAGATCTGTGCAACCATTATGGACACACACACACACACACACACACACACACTTACATTTAGGTCATTACGTTGATAAAGCGAGCAGTGTTTTTTTGTTAGCCAAGAAAGGGAGAGAGAGAGAGAGAGAGAGAGAGAGAGAGAGAGAGAGAGAGAGAGAGAGAGAGAGAGAGAGAGAGAGAGAGAGAGAGAGAGAGAGAGAGAGAGAGAGAGAGAGAATGAAGGAAAAGATAGGAAGAACAAACAAAACGTGGCTTGAATCCTAATTACCTTTTTTTATAATTAATCTTAATATTCAAATGCTTATGAAGAACACACACACACACACACACACACACACACACACACACACACACACACACACACACACACACACACACACACACACACACACACACACACACACACACACACACACACACACACACACACACACACACACACACACACACACACACACACACACACACACTATAAATATTTCTAATCCATGTTATTTTCTGCGCTTGTGTTTATGCAGTAACATTAATTGTGGAGGAGGAGGAGGAGGAAGGAGAGGAGGAGGAGAAGGAAGAGGAGGAGGAGGAAGGGGAGGGGGAGGAGGAGGAGGTTGTGAGTGCAGCTGTCCCCGAATTATAGAGAGAGAGAGAGAGAGAGAGAGAGAGAGAGAGAGAGAGAGAGAGAGAGAGAGCCCTAATTCATTGTACAGAGAGGACGGGGAGTACCCCGGAGACACATCCCCTCTCTCTCTCTCTCAAGTAGATAACACACATTCTCTCCCCCTGAAAAGTTTTGTAATATACGTGCCCTTTGTAAAAAAAAAAAAAAATTGTGTGGGAGGGAAAGAAGAAGAAGAAGAAGAAAACAAAACAAGAAGAAGAAGAAGAAGAAGAAGAAGAAGAAGAAGAAGAAGAAGAAAGAGATGAAAAAGAAAAAGAAGAGACAACGAAGAAGAAGAAGAAGAAGAAGAAGAAGAAGAAGATGAAGAAGAAGAAAAAGAAGAAGGAGGAGGAAGAGGAGGCGGGGGAGAAGAAGAAGTAGTGAGGGAAGCAAAACAAAAGACAAAAAAGATGAAGAAAAAAAAATAGACCTTAATATTTTTTTCTTTCTTTTCAATGTTTTTTTCTCATACAGTTTCTTGCACTGAGCTAGATAGATAGATAGTTAGATAGATAGAGTAATGATGAGGGAATTAGTATTAGAATAACCTTAGTACAACCATCATCATCATCATCATCTGTTACTTTCTGTCTTGGGTCGCCACTGTTACTTTCGTTGTTTTTATGTTACCAGTTACAAAAGGGATTTACTTTTTTTTTTCTGGTAATGATAAAAAAAAAATATTCAAAGGTATTCATTTTGAGGAGTGAAGGAGAGTGAAGAAAAAACAATTGAACGGTTAATAAAGGGTCGCCACTGTTGCTTTCGTTGTCAGTATGTTAACAGTTACAAGAAGGGTTCACGTTTTTTTCTGGTAACGAAAAAAAAATATTCAAAGGTATTTATTTTGAGGAGTGAAGGAGAGTAAAGGAAAACAACAACAAAGCGGTGAGTTTAATTAAATATTGAAAATCTTTATGACATAAAAACGTGACACTTACTCATCATTATTGTTGTTATCATTATTATTATTACTCTCTCTCTCTCTCTCTCTCTCTCTCTCTCTCTCTCGTTTTCTCCAGGCAGAAAACGAAGACTTTCACAAGAGCTAATAGAGTATAACCCATTAGAAGCACACACACACACACACACACACACACACACACACACACACACACACACACACACACTAATACTAACACGGTGACTTTTATGTTGCCCTTCACATATTAAGAAACAAACCAGTACTAATAAATAAAATAATAATAATAATAATAATAATAATAATAATAATAATAATAATAATAATAATAATAATAATAATTGTTATCGCCGTTTGGCGATGTGAGGAAATAGAGGAAAATGAGAGAGGGGGAGAAGTGGAGAGAGATGAGAAGAGAGGTGGAAGAGTGGAGAGGAAGGAATAAGGGAAAGGTTTACTATCGCAAAGGCCATTTATCGTCGGGAATGTTATGACATTACGGTCAGAGAGGTCACCAATCCAGTAGGCCGGCCTACAGTCATATGAAGGCGTCCTTGTTCAGAGCCGTGAGTATGCCCCATACAGCAGGGAAGCGAGCACGAAGGCCCCGGCGAAGGGCAGACGGTTAAGGAAATTGGTGCAGGGAAGACGTTGGGGCGGACGAGCGACCGAGAGCCCGAGGTGTGTATAGACCCTGGCAGTGTAAGTTCCGTTGAAGTTGTGTTCTTATGTGTTGTAGTGCTCCATGTGTTGTATTTGTATGTATGTCAGGCAGTCGGACACCTGACGGTGTGTTATAATGTGTTATACTGATCCATGTATTGTCTTTTGTACTCGATTGGACACCAATCAGTTATCATTGATGTGTCAATGCAGTGATGAGAATAGTTAACGATAGATGATTCTCGGAGTGTGAAGGTGTGTACTTCATATTGACAGGTTTGATCGATAAAACTAGAGATCGCATCAGACAGACGGGTCTTTCCTTATCCATCAACTGACTGCCCCTGCCGGGCGGTTACAATAATAATAAAACACCAAAATTAAAAACGAGTGCATGAATGTGTAAACGGTGCGCTGTTATTAAAAAAAAATCTCTCTCTCTCTCACGTACCGAGTGCATTGATTTACTTCTTTGAGGACAAGATCTCTGGATAAAGGTATGGAAGGAAGGGAGGGAGGGAAAGAGAAAAGGGAGGAAGGGAGAGAGGAAGGCAAGGGAAGTGAAAAGGAAGGAGAGAGTGAGTGAATCAGATAGGAGGAACTAAATGAAGGTCGGAGTAGAAGGAAATAGGAAAAAGTTAAGGAGGGATGGGAGGGAGAGAGGAAAGGAGAGGAGAGAGATAATGAGGAAGAAGAGAATGGAGGTAAAACAGATAGGAAGAAGAAAGAGAAAGGAGAGGAGAGAGATAATGAGGAAGAAGAGAATGGAGGTGAAACAGATAGGAAGAAGAAAGAGAGAGGAAAGGAGAGGAGAGAGATAATGAGGAAGAAGAGAATGGAGGTGAAACAGATAGGAAGAAGAAAGAGAGAGGAAAGGAGAGGAGAGAGATAATGAGGAAGAAGAGAATGGAGGTGAAACAGATAGGAAGAAGAGAAGAAAGAGGTTGAAGGTTAATTTGACAAAAAAAGGAGAATAAACAGTGAGAAGAAGAAAGAAGAGAGGGAGAAAAGTGTAAGGAAGAAAAATAGGAGGAGAATTTAAAAAGAATAAGAGAAGGGAGAAAAATGGGAAGAGGGGGAGAAAGAGGGGAAGACTGAGGAGTAAGGGAGAGAGGCGAAAGAGGAGGAAAACAGAGAAGGGAGAGAAGGAAGGAATATAATGGATGAAGAGAGAAGATTGGATGGGAGGTGAAGAAGATAATAGAAAGGAGGGAGAGCAGGAGGAGGAGGAGGAGGAGAGAGAGAGAGAGAGGAAGCTGGTTGGAGGAAGGAGGGGACGAGGGGACACGAGAGAGAGAGAGAGAGAGAGAGAGAGAGAGAGAGAGAGAGAGAGAGAGAGAGAGAGAGAGAGAGAGAGACGAGGGGAAGGTTGGAGAGCACTGATAAAGGGAGGGAGAGGATGGAGGGAACAGAGGAGGAGGAGGAGGAGGAGAGAAGTAGTACTCGTTGAGTGTGACGTAATAAGGACGTCCCTGGCCCCTCTCTCTCTCTCTCTCTCTCTCTCTCTCTTGCCAAAAATAGAAACGCACTCTATTGTTTTCATCTTTGAGAGA
>NC_066552.1:3859504-3959504 GCF_024679095.1 Eriocheir sinensis
GTTATATTTAATTAAGAGGTAAAATGCATGGTTCAAAAAATACGGTACTGGATGAGTGAAACAAACTAACCAGGTAATATACTTGATGCGAACACGATACTGAATGTTTTAGAGGTTAGATATATATTAATGGATGTGAATAAAAGTTAGTAGAGGTGTTCAGGTCTCTTTCCATCCTGTGTATCCTAGTGTAAGATAAGATGAACTATTGAAGGTTATAATGCAATAGAGGTTACTTATATTTATCGATGGGAAAGGACTTTTTTTCATATTGTTGTTGTTGTTGTTGTTTTACGCCCTTGCACTGTCTCCTCTGCTGTTAAAAAATAAAAATAAAAATAAAAATAAAGTTAGTAAAGAGTAAATTCAATCCAATGTGTAGGTCGTCTGGTCTCTCGTAGTCTGTCTGTGTGTCCTTGTGCGAGAGAAGACAGGAGGGGAAAGCACAGACAGAAAAAAAATAAACAATAGCAGAAAGAAGAATGCTGAGAAAACGCGAGATGTCAAGGAGAGGAAGAAAGACAGAGAAGAAGGAAAAGAAAACTTGAATAGAAGCTCAGAGAAGAGAACAAGATGGCGAAAGAAGAGAGTAAGGAGAGATGCTGAAGAAAGGAGGATGCTATTAAAAAAGAAAAGGATGCTGAGAGAGGAGAAAAAGAAGATGAAAGAGGAGAAAAGGAAGATGAAAGAGGGAAGGAAGATGCTATTAAAAAGAAAGGAATGCTGAGAGAGGAGAAAAAGAAGATGAAAGAGGAGAACAAGGAGAGATGCTGAGGAAAAGAAGATGCTGTTAAAAAGAAAAGGATGCTGGGAAAAAAAGAAGATGAAGGAGAAGAACAAGAAGAGATAGGGATGCTGAGAGAGGAGAAACAGAAGAGATGCTAAAAAGAGAAACGAGAAGAGGAAGAAATGATGAAAGAAGAGAACCGAGATGTTTGAGGAGATAAAAAAAAGGGATGCTGAGAATAGAGAAAAGGAGAGATGATAAAGAGAAAAAAAGAGAATGAAGAGATACCGAGAGAAGAGAACCGAGATGAGGAGATAAAAGAAAGGGATGCTGAAAAGAGATGATGATGATGATAACCGAAGAAAAACAGGAATAGAAGCTAAAGAAAAGAGAACAGCAACAAATGATAAGAAGAGATAACAAAAAAAGAAACAAATAACAAAGAAGAGAAAGACACACCAAGAGAACATAATTATAGAGAGGCTGAAAGGAACAGAAATAAATGGTGAGAGAGAGAGAGAGAGAGAGAGAGAGAGAGAGAGAGAGAGAGAGAGAGAGAGAGAGAGAGAGAGAGAGAGAGAGAGAGAGAGAGAGAGAGAGAGAGAGAGAGAGAGAGAGAGAGAGAGAGAGAGAGAGAGAGAGAGAGAGAGAGAGAGAACAGGAAGGGGATGACAAAGCTGATGATGATGACGATAGAGTGGGGAGTGAAACTATGAAAGGCGTGGAATGTGAACAGGAAGAGGGGAGGAAGAGGAGAGGGAAGAGGGGAGAAGAGGGAGGAGGGTAGAGGGGGGAAGGGGAAGAGGTACGAGAGGGGAGGAGATTGGGGAGAAAAGGGAGGTGTGGACGAGAGAGAGAGAGAGAGAGAGAGAGAGAGAGAGAGAGAGAGAGAGAGAGAGAGAGAGAGAGAGGGGGGGAGGGGGGAAGCGTAAACAGTTCCGGCAAGGACAGTCGGTCGATGACGTCACTGCCGAGTACACACACACACACACACACACACACACACACACACACACACACACACACACACGCCTAGTCTCCACCGGCCGTCCGTTCCCCTGCACACACACACACACACACACACACACACACACACACAAATCCTCGCTTGGGAAGACAAGATAAATTGAAAGGGGGGAGGAGGAGGAGGAGTTGAGTTAGAATGTGTTAAAGAAGGAAGGAGAGCAAGCAGACAGAGGAAGGGAGAGAAGAAAGGAAGGAAGGAAGGAAGGAAGAGACAGGAAGACGAGTATGAATAATGAGTGGGTGAAGGAGGAGGAGGAGGAGGAGGAGGAGGAGGAGGAGGAGGAGGAGGAGGATTTGTATCTGACCCATATATTGATGAGTGAGAATAAGAAGAGTAGAAAGAAGAGAAGGAGGAGGAGGAGGAGGATTTGTATCTGACCCATATATTGATGATATTGATGAAAGAGAGAGAAAAGAAGAAGAGGAGGAGGGAGGAGGAGGAGGAGGAGGAGGTAGTAAAATGACTGAGAAGTTAATTATATCTTAGACTCTCTCTCTCTCGTGTATTAAGAAGGTTAAAGACCCCCACTACAATAACGAGGTAAGGGGGAGAGGGGGGGGGAGGAGGCCGTACAAGTGGAGGAGGAGGAGGAGGAGGAGGAGGCTATGACCTGACCCCTAAGAGACAGAAACCACATGTAACCTTCAAACAAACAAACACACACACACACACACACACACACACACACACACATACACACATACACTATTATCATTTTCAGTGTGTGTGTGTGTGTGTGTGTGTGTGTGTGTGTGTGTGTGTGTGTGTGTGTGTTTCAGTCTTCTTTCCACCTTCCTTCCTTCCTTCCTTCCTTCCTCCTCCCTCTCTTCTTCCGTTCATCAACCCTTCCCTTCCTCCCCCCTCCCTCCCTTCCTCTCTCTTCCCTTCTGTCTGGCATCTGTCTCTCCCCTTTCCTCCCCTTCTCTTCTTTCCTCCCTCTTCCCCTCCGTCTCTCCTTCCGCTTCCCTCACTTAGCAACAAGGTGGAGGAGGAGGAGGAAGAAGAGAGGAAAAAAAGTACAGGAAAAAAAGATGTAAGGAAAGTAAGGAAAATGGAAGAAAGAAGGGAATAATGAAAGATGAGAAGAAGGGGAATAAATGATAAAAAGACTGAAGGGAAAATACACAAATAGGATGGAAGGAAAAGAGGAAGAAAGGAAGAGAGGAACAAAGAAAGAGGGAAGAAGGGAGAAAAAAAAAAGATGGAGTAAGACAAGATGATCAGGAAGATATAAAAGGAGGAGGAGGAGGAGGAGGAGAAGACACCAAGTAAGGAAGGAGGACACGAAAGGAAGGAGAGAAACAGGGAGGGAGAAAGGCTGGGAGGGAGGGAGAAAGAGAGAGGGAGGCAGGGAGGGAGGTAAATTATGTTAAACCATGAGTTCCCACGCCTCCCTTACTGTGTGTGTGTGTGTGTGTGTGTGTGTGTGTGTGTGTGTGTGTTGATAACAAGGCATAAACAAGGGCCGTGCAGGGAAACAAGCACGGGGTAAGCAGAGACCGAGACAATGAAAAAAAAAGCTAGAAAAAAAAGGGACATCGGAGCACAGCAGACCCGGGCGTTAATAAGCTGGCGGCGCGGAACGGCAAACAGCAACAACAAATGACCCGACAATTGGAACGGCTGGGCGTGAACGTAAAGCCGAAGAACACGTGACCAGGGCCGGCGCGGTGACAGAGGCGGTGTTAGGTGTGCCCTGCATCAGGTGGGGGGTAGGGGTAAGGTGCACGCCCTAGCCCGGAGCAGAGGATGACTAACACCCTGACAGTGAGGGATTGGTAAGGCAGGGAAATGTTCACCACACCAATGACAACAATGTGTGTGTGTGTGTGTGTGTGTGTGTGTGTGTGTGCAGGGCATGAGGGGGGGCAGGTAACCAGTACTCACCATCGATGGCGGGCGCGGATCTGTCGTTGGTGACGGCCTTCTTGAGGGCGGCGCCGGCCCTGATGGAGGCCAGCAGGGCCCCCCGGTCGTCCCCTCCGGACTTCGGGGCGGGGGGACGCGGGGCTGGCGGCCCCCGAAACCCTCCGGGCGCAGGCGGCGGCGGCGGCGGTGGCATCACCGTCCACCTCACCCAGCCTGGAAGACACGGAAGGCATCACATTACTCCCCCGGCATGACCCGTAAATGTCACCACCACCACCACCACCACCGTCATCACCTCCACCACCACCACCACCGTCATCACCTCCACCACCACCACCACCGTCATCACCTCCACCACCACCACCACCACCACCGTCATCACCTCCACCACCACCACCACCGTCATCACCTCCACCACCACCACCACCACCGTCATCACCTCCACCACCACCACCACCGTCATCACCTCCACCACCACCACCACCGTCATCACCTCCACCACCACTACCACCGTCATCACCTCCACCACCACCACCACCACCGTCATCACCTCCACCACCACCACCACCGTCATCACCTCCACCACCACCACCACCGTCATCACCTCCACCACCACCACCACCGTCATCACCACCACCACCACCACCACCGTCATCACCACCACCACCACCACCACCACCACCACCACAACCACCACCGTCATCACCACAACCACCACCACCACCGTCATCACCACCACCACCACCACCTTCAACACCACCACCACCACCACCACCGTCATCACCTCCACCACCACTACCACCGTCATCACCTCCACCACCACCACCACCGTCATCACCTCCACCACCACCACCACCACCGTCATCACCTCCACCACCACCACCACCGTCATCACCTCCACCACCACCACCACCGTCATCACCTCCACCACCACCACCACCGTCATCACCTCCACCACCACCACCACCGTCATCACCTCCAACACCACCACCACCGTCATCACCTCCACCACCACCACCACCGTCATCACCTCCACCACCACTACCACCGTCATCACCTCCACCACCACCACCACCGTCATCACCTCCACCACCACCCCCATCACCACTTCCACCCCACCCCCTCATCACAACCACCACTACGCCCATCACCCCCAGCCTTGCCTCACCAGCTCACCTCACCTGACCCAGCCTGGCCCCGTGACCTTCTGCCGCCGCTCACTTGCACGGCGCCCAGGCGGCAGGTGAGGCGCCCCGCCCCGCCCCGGCACAGCCCCCTTTCCCCCAGCACCCCGCCACGCAGGCCGCCCCCATCACGTGCCCCCATGACTACTTTCATCCGCACGGCCGACGACTACACACACACACACACACACACACACACACCTGCCGCCGTCACCACCCTTACCACCACACACACCTTCAACTCCACCAGCACACCAACCTCCACATCCTCACCAACACAACACCATTCCTGTACCCTGCCATAAACACACCTCCACCACCACCACCACCACCACCAATATTTACACTAACGACCGTCACCACCACCACAAATGAGAGAGAGAGAGAGAGAGAGAGAGAGAGAGAGAGAGAGAGAGAGAGAGAGAGAGAGAGAGAGAGAGAGAGAGAGAGAGAGAGAGAGAGAGAGAGAGAGAGAATGAACCGAGAGAGAAACTAAATTACATGTCAATAAAGAGAATGGAAGAGAAGAAGAAGAAGAAGAAGAAGCGTGACATTATGATGCAGCGTTTCACTACAAGAACCATACACCCCTCTTCCTCCTCCTCCTCCTCCTCCTCCTCTTCCTCCTCTTCTTAACCCCTCAAAGTCTCCTCTCTAACACAACTTCCACCTCCTGTCTCTTCAACCTCGCTCCCTCCTCCTCCTCCTCCTCCTCCTCCTCCCTCACTTTCACTTCCAGGCTACCTCCTTCCTTCCTCCGCTGGTGCCACGTCTGAGAGTTTTCTTAGGCGACTGAAGCAACACACCTGTCTGTACACCTGGATATACCCGTGCTTGCTATCTATCTATCTATCTATGTACCTATCTATATATCTATCTATCCATGTGTCTATTTACCTATCTATGTATCTATCTATCTTTATCTACGTCTGACCTATTCATATTTGTATGTTTTATAGTTTGAGTTGATGTTAATGTGTGTGTGTGTGTGTGTGTGTGTGTGTGTGTGTGTGTGATTAAATGTATGCATATAAGGCGTAGAGAAGGTTTTTCTCTCTCTCAACGAAGCACCAAAATTTAGCAGCGAGAGAGAGAGAGAGAGAGAGAGAGAGAGAGAGAGAGAGAGAGAGAGAGAGAGAGAGAAAGCTACAACTCTCCTCATACAAACACGAATACCCCCTCCCTTTCTCTCCCCCCCTTTCCTTCCTTCCCATTTCTCTCCCTGCCCTTCCCCAACCTCTCCCTTCCTTCCACCCTTTCCATCGACCCCCTTCCTCTCTCCCCTCATCTCCTCCCTTCCCATCCCTGCCATTTCCTCCTCCCTCCCTTTTTCTCCCTTCCCCCCTTTCCTTTCCTGATAAGTCACCGGATGGACTTGCCCAGACTACGAGGGTATGACTTTCTCCCCCCCTCCCCCCCTTCCCGTCACCCCCCCCCCTCCATAACCCTGCCAGAACGTTTTATAGTCTCTCGAAAGTAACGTTGATGATTTATTTCTACGTGTGTTTGTTCGCTTAAAGAATGTAAAATGAATTAATGGGAAACTGAAAAAATCATAAAAAAACGTGAGGGAAATTATTTACATATGAAAAAGATTAAAAAAAATACGTAAAAGGGAACGTTGGTATTGTCTTCGTCTTGATCACAGGTAAAAAAGAGTATGTATGTATGTATGAAGGTAAGATTCAGGTAAGGTAAAATTAAAGGTAAGAGGTGTGGGTAAGATCACAGCTGACAAGGAGTAATCCAGGTGACAGAGTAAGATAAAAGGTAATATTAGGGAAAGATAAGGCAACCAGAAAGTTATACAAGTAAGATTCTGGGTGACAATGTAAGATAGAAAGGTGATAGATAAGGAAGGGGAGGGGAGGGAATGAGAGAGAAGAGGAAGGGGAGGAAGGAAGGGAGACAGGGAGGGGAGAGAAATGGGTAGGGGAGGGGAGGGAGAGGGAGGAAGGAAAGGAGAAAAGTGAATTGAAAAACTAGAGGTAAGATCACAGGTTAGAATGCAAGATCACAGGTAACAAGGTAAGATTCTAGGTGACAGCGTAAGATCAAAAGATAACAGGTAAAGGTGAGATCCCAAGCGAGAGGTAAGATGACAGGTAAGAAAGCAAGATCACAGGTAACAAGGTAAGATTCTAGGTGACAGCGTAAGATCAAAAGATAACAGGTAAAGGTGAGATCCCAAGCGAGAGGTAAGATGACAGGTAAGAATGCAAGATCACAGGTAACAAGGTAAGATTCTAGGTGACAGAAGAAGATCAAAAAAGGAGGTAGATCCCATGAGAGGTAAGATGACAGGTAAGAAAGCAAGATCACAGGTAACAAGGTAAGATTCTAGGTGACAATGCAAGATTAAAAGGTAACAGGTGAAGGTGAGATCCCAAGCGAGAGGTAAGCACAGGTAAGAATGCAAGGTAGGCTGAGTGGTTAGCGTGCGGGCCCCTCATTCACAGGGTGCTGGACGACGTGGGTTCGAATCCCCACGCTACCACCTGGGATTTTTCAGTCACCGCCGAGTGGCCTGAGACTCCCCACATGCTGTCCTGAAGACCACCCATCAACCCGGACTCTAGAGGAAACCGTCCAAGTGAATCAAGAATGAGTTCCGGGGGGCAGTATGAGCCAAGAATAAATGGCGCCACTATAAAAATTGCCTGCGACATGACGGGCCCCTGAAGAAAGTCTACCGGCGCTATAGGCGAAAAAAAGAAGTTATAAAGTAAGTCAATAACAGAGGCTGTATAAATAGCTCCTTTCACTCCTCCCTGAATAGCAAGTGACCTACTATTGCCACTACTACTAATATTACTATCATTACAATTACTATTATTACCCTCATTATAAAGCAACTAGGAATAAAATAAATAAAGACACTGATATATATAACCGTACATTAGCGTGATTTTTTTATTAGTTTTTACTTTTGCCAAGAGAAAACATGAAAATTAATAAATAAATAAATAAATAAATGAGAACTAACATACATTACAGAGATTTTTCATCATTTTTGTATTTCAACCAACAGAGAATACACACAAACACACGAACAGACACACACTTCTAGGACTTCTATATGTATATCCTAAGTCTGGTCGTAGCGCCAGAACAGAGGACTCGAACGTTACATGGATAAGACAGGAAGCAATGTATCAAGCCTTATAGTGTTATTCTTAGTCGTCGTCGTCGTCGTCGTCGTCGTCGTCGTCGTAGTAGTAGTAGTAGTAGTAGTAGTAGTAGTAGTAGTAGTAGTAGTAGTAGTAGTAGTAGTAGTAGTAGTAGTAGTAGTAGTAGTAGTAGTAGTAGTAGTAGTAGTAGTAGTAGTAGTAGTAGGTGAAAGCGGTGAGATGAATTGTATATAAGGAGAGAAAGGAATTATAATGAAAGTTAGAAAGGGGCAGGAGGAGGGAGGAAGAAAGAAAGGAAGGAAGGAAAGAAGAGAGGAAAAAAAGGGAAGAGAAGGGAAGGGAAGAGACGAGAAAGAGGAAATGAAGAGAAGAGAAAGGAAGAGGGAAGTGAAGGGAAGGGATGGGAGGAAGGAAAGCAAAGAGGAAGAGGAAGGGAAGGGAAGAGAACGGAAGAAAAGAGAAGTGAAGGGAAGAGAAAAGAGTGAAAGAAAGGGAAGGGAAGGAATGGGAAAGGAAGTATAAAATTAAATAAAACAACAATAGGAAGAAGAAACAAGGGAAGGAAACATTCAGGATAAGAGAGAGAGAGAGAGAGAGAGAGAGAGAGAGAGAGAGAGAGAGAGAGAGAGAGAGAGAGAGAGAGAGAGAGAGAGAGAGAGAGAGAGAGAGAGAGAGAGAGAGACACACCACACGTCATAATGGCTCATTGTGGTCGAGAACAACAAAAAAATAAACACAAATGGCGGTCCTGTTCCCTTATGTTGCTGGCCGTCCCTCCCTTTCCTCCCTTCTCTCCAACCCTTTCCTCCCTTCTCTCCAACCCTTTCCTCCCTCCTTCCCTTCTCTCCAACCCTTTCCTCCCTTCTCTCCAACCCTTTCCTCCCTCCTTCCCTTCTCTCTTTTCCTTCTTTTCTCCTCCTCTTCCCTTTTATTTAATTCTATGAGCCGATTTCACAGTCCAATACAGTGTCTTCGTAACAGCCCGAACCAAACTATAAAATCCCATACAATTCAAAATGGTGAGGTCTTCGATGCCACACTAAATGCACAAGACTTTTCCTGTATAATTTCGTCAAATATGTGAACTTAAATATAAACACCAGACACTATACATGGAAATTTCGAAGCTTCTGGTATTGGTTTGGGAGCTTACTAAACAATCATGGGGAACTGTGAAACTGGCCCTATGTTTCCTCCCTTCTCTCCCTTTCCTCCCTTCTACCCTTCCCTCCCTCCCTTCTGTCCTTGTCTATTTTCCATCTTCTACGTAATTACTCTTTCCTCCTCCTCTCTCTCTCTTCCCTTTCATTCAATTCTCCTATCTTCGTCTCCTCTTTTCCTTCCCTTCCCTCCTTCAATCATTCTCTCCTTTCCTTCCTTCCCTTTCCTCCTTCCTATCCCTCTCCTCCCTTCTCTTCTTCCCTTCCCTCCTTTTCCTCCCTCCAAGCCTTCTTTCCTCCCTCTTCAGTTTCTTTCCCTCCTCCCTCAATCTTCCCTTCCTCATCATGACGTTTGTGTGTTTGTTTGTTTGTTTGTTTGTTTGTAATGAGTCTGTACCATCTTCCATCTGGTCCACACACACACACACACACACACACACACACACACACACACACACACACACACAGCGGTTATGGTGTACGATATGAGTTAAGTAGTAGTAGTAGTAGTAGTAGTAGTAGTAGTAGTAGTAGTAGTAGTAGTAGTAGTAGTAGTAGTAGTAGTAGTAGTAGTAGTAGTTGTTGTTGTTGTTGTTGTTGTTGTTGTTGTTGTTACGTTCAATATACAGTGTTTTCCATTTAAATCGTACTGTTGTTGTTGTTGTTATTGATTAAAAGTTGTCACGAACCTCAAATGTCGACTCTCTGGTGTTTTATCAGCGTTATCGAGGCACACACACACACACACACACACACACACACACACACACACAGACACGACTAATCATCATTGTTATCGTTTTTTTTTTTTTTTTCACTTCACGGCACCACCACCACCACCACCATCACTAGCTAAACGGATGCAACAAATCACAAATGTATTACGAAAGAACACGAAAGACATTGCAAGACAAATGAGAAGGAAAAATATTAGATAGAGAAAAGGAAAAAGGGACAAAAATCAGAAGAAAACACAGGGAGAAAGCAACAAGAAGAGAGGAGGAAAGATACGAAGATAGAAAAAAAGAAAATATATAAAAAGAGAGAATGAAGAGACAAAATGAAAAGGAAGGAAAGAATTGATGTAGAAAGAGGAAAATGAGAAAACCTAGAGACAGCAAACGGAGAAAGACATAAAACGAGGAGGAGGAGGAAGAAAGATAAGAAAGAAAAAAAGATAGAGATAAGAAAAGCTACAGAGTGCAAATTAAGAAGGACACAAAACAAGACATAACGAAAGAGTTGAAATACAAAAAAGAAAAAAGAAAAAATCATCAAATCCAGAGAGACCAGAAGACAGAGGAGGAAAGAGAAAAGATAGGAAAAAAGGAAAATAAGATAAAATATAAAGATAGCAAATTACTAAAAATAAGATAAAATATAAAGATAGCAAATTACTAAAGACAAAAGAGAAGGAAAAAGATGAAACAAAAAAGGACATGATGAGAAAATCTTGAGAACAGAGGAGCAAGATGAGATGATGAAGGAGAGAGAGGAAAAAAGAAAAGAGGGAGAGAGAGAGAAGAAGGGAGGGAGAGGGAGGGAGAGATATAAAAAGAGGAGAAAGCAGGAGATAATGGGAAACTACATTAAAGTGTAGGATAGAGGTAAAAAGGAGGAAAAAGAAGAAATGAGAGAGAGAGAGAGAGAGAGAGAGAGAGAGAGAGAGAGAGAGAGAGAGAGAGAGAGAGAGAGAGAGAGAGAGAGAGAGAGAGATATCAAGCCACTGCTCATGAGAAAGAAAACAAAATTAAAGCAATATTAAGAAAAGAGGAGAGGGAGAGACAAATGGAATAGGAAAATAAAGGGAAAAATAAACAACCATAAAATAAAAAATAAATAATAATAAAATGTCAGAATAAAGAACAAAGAGGAAAAAAAAATATACGAAACGTGTTGGTACCTAAAAAAAAAAAATAAGGAAAAGAAACGTGTTGGTAAATAGGAAAAATAAATAAATATAAAGTGAAGATAAAGGAGAAAGAATTAGAGAAGAGAAAGAACGATAAAAAAGGAAAGAAGATGGAGGAGAGAAAATGACAGAAAAGAAGGGATAAAAAGAGAAGATGGAGAAGAGAAAGATAGGACAGAGAAAAAAAAGAGTAAAGAGAGAAGATAGAGGAGAAAGAAGAAAGGAAGATGTGAAAGAGCGAAAAAAAAGAAAAAAAATGTTAGAGGAGAAGAGAAAGATGATAGGAAAAAAAAAAAAAGAGAGATAACGGAGAAGAAAAGAGAAACGTTACAGAGAGACAAATAAAGAAATAAAAAGAGAAGATAGAAGAGAAGATAGAAGAGAAGAAGAGAAAGATACGACAGAAAGCAAAAAAAAAAAAAAGGAGAACGGAGGAGAAGAAAAGAGAAAGATGTTACTGAGAGACAAATAAAGAAATAAAAAGAGAAGATAGAAGAGAAGAAGAAGAGAAAACAAGGAGAAAAACAACCATCATTATCCTTCCTTCTGCTCTGTTACCTCAGATTTTATTGACCACCACCACCACCACCATCACCACCACCACCACCACCATCATTACCACCACCACCATCACCACCACCACCACCACCATCACCATCACCACCACCACATCTAAGAGAACGAGAGATACGGTGATGCAGTGGTGGTGATAGCGGTGGTGGAGATGATACACACACACACACACACACACACACGAGAAACCGATAACAACACAATCATGGTATATAATAAAAGAATGTGTGTGTGTGTGTGTGTGTGTGTATGTGTGTGTGTGTGTGTGTGTGTGTGTGTGTGTGTGTGTGTGTTTTCGGATGAGCGGAAGAGATCATGTGCGGGGGAAATACCGTAAACACACACACACACACACACACACACACACACACACACACACACACAGAGAGAGATTTACATTTAAAAAATCAGACCACAGACCATGGTCCAGACTTGTGGTCTGTCCAAACCTAAGTGATTTTACATTAATCAGAAAAAACGTTGCACTCTGCTCTAGTTGATATTGGAAGTGACGGTCGAGCTTATTTTTGAAGGAGTCAATCGTGTTACACTGGCACTGATGGTGGGAGCTTATTCCTCGCACTACAACGAGAGAGAGAGAGAGAGAGAGAGAGAGAGAGAGAGAGAGAGAGAGAGAGAGAGAGAGAGAGAGAGAGAGAGAGAGAGAGAGAGAGAGAGAGAGAGAGAGAGAGAGAGAGAGAGAGAGAGAGAGAGAGAGAGAGAGAGAGAGAGAGAGAGAGAGAGAGAGAGAGAGAGACGGACAAAGACAGAGAAGGGAAATGGGAGAGGAAAACATGTGTAAGAAGAGAAGGGAGAAGGAGGAGGAGCAGGAGGAGGAGGAGGAGGAGGTAAAGAGGAGCAAAATATCACAGGACAGCAAAAAATGGAGAAAAAAAGGGAGAAAGGAGGGAATAGGGAAACGTAGAAGGGAAGAACGAAGAGAAGGGAGAAGAAGAGAGGGAGGGAGGGAGGGAGGGAGGAGAAAGAAGGGGAAAAGGGTAAGATAACAGAGAGGGGGGAAAAAAGGGGTAAAGGAACATCTGGTGGGAAGACGGGGAAAGAAGAAGAGGAGGAGGAGGAGGAGGAGGAGGAGGAGGAGGGAACAGGAAAACGGATAATGGAGCAAGGCGAGCGAGACAAGAGAAATAAAAACAAAGATAAGAATGAGAAGAAGAAGAAGAAGAAGAAGAAGAAGAAAACAGTAGACTAAACAACGTGAAAGAAAGAAGAAAAATAATATAGAACAAGGAGAACTAGAACAAAGGAGGAGGAGGAGGAAGAAGAAGAAGAAGAAGAAGAAGAAGAAGAAGAAGAAGAGAACAAGGGTAACTAGAACAGAGAAGGAGAAGAAGAAAAAGAAGAGGAGGAGGAGGAGGAGAACATCAGCATTATTAAAAACCAGAACAAAAGAACAAATACATACAAGAAAACGTGAGGAGGAGGAGGAGGAGGAGGAGGAAAAGGAGGAGGAGGAGGAGGAGGAGGGCCACTTCTTAGCTCCTCCACTGAGTAAATGTCACGAGCTTAACTTTGGCACCCTACTGACCCCCCTCCCCCCTACCCCCCTCACCCCACCCCACACTCACCACCTGTGCCTCTCTCTCTCTCTCTCTCTCTCTCTCTCTCTCTCTCTCTCTCTCTCTCTCTGGTATGTTATGTGTTAAATGCCACCCACCTTTGACCTTCCCTTCGTTAATTGGTCATACACACACACACACACACACACACACACACACAGCAACGAGGTAGAGTGTAAATAAATAAATGACAATCGATAAAAGAAAAAAAAAGTAAAGGTGCGGTTAGTATTACGGAACCATTCTCTCTCTCTCTCTCTCTCTGAGTACACACAAAGCCATGAACTGTCGTCACCAGCAGGTATCTCTCTCTCTCTCTCCATCCTGTTAACTCAACCTTACAACGCCAGATTATGTCACTACCTCCTCCTCCTCCTCCTCCTCCTCCTCTTTGAATATCACAACAAAGAATTTAAACCATTTTCTAACTTTCACAAAACAGCTGATCAGTGTAAACAAACCAACATATAATAATAATAATAATAATAGTAAATAAATGATAATAATAAAAATAAAAATAAATATATAAACCGTTCTCTTTCTTCTCTTCAAGGTAAAAGGATTGAGAGCAAGAGGAAGGAAAGGGTGAAGGGGAAAGGAAGGAAGAGGAGGAGGAGGAGGAGGAGGAGGAGGAAGGGGAGGAACGGGAGGAGGAGGAAAAGGGGGGAAGCTGCAGAGTATGGCTTCACACACACACACACACACACACACACACACACACACACGTGATTTTTGGGTCAAAGTCTACCGCTAACACTATTTCAGTATACATCTGTGCACTAGTAACGCTTCTCTCTCTCTCTCTCTGCTAACCTGATATTTATTGCATCACTCAGTAAGGATTATTTTGTGCATTAAGACTCATTATGCAGCACTAAATTCACATAATAATAGTAATAATAATAATAATAATAATAATAATAATAATAATAATAATAATAATAAATGCCAAAACAATAACGTCAGTTACTGATATGACAATAGAACACCAAGGTATTAATTTCCACACACACAAACACACACACAATCAACATCTCCTCCAGTCTCTTCTCTGTACACAATGCGATGTTTTAAAATCCTCATGAACCATTCAGCTGTTTCTGGCAATGGCCCACTTAAGACTCATCCCTTGATTGGGCAATACTGCTATGTGTGTGTGTGTGTGTGTGTGTGTGTGTGTGTGTGTGTGTGTGTGTGTGTGTGTGTGTGTGTGTGTGTGTGTGTGTGTGTGTTATTTTCTTATCCTGCATTGGGCTAAAACATTTCCTGAACACATCATAACAATTAATAGCACTTTTTAATTTTTTTCTTGATTCCTCTTTTTTTTTTCTTTTCGGGAGTAAGGACAAATATGTTGTTTTTCGGCATCTTTTCTTTCTACCTTTACCTGGATTCCCTTTTTTCATTTGGGAAGAACGACATATAAGTTGTTTTTCTGTATCTTTTTCTTTTCCTTGAGCCTCCTTCATTATCGTCAAAATATCACCAACAGCAATCTTCTCGCAATACTTATAGAAACACAAGCGTCACACAACACCTCTCCACACGAAACTGACCTTTCTTTTGGCCTCTATTTTTTTTCTATTGTCAGAGGAGCATCTAGTGGCTCTTGAGCTGCCTTCTTTACCGTAAAATTTAAAAAAAAAAAAAAAATACTCCAAGCAAACCGAACCCAGCACTACAGTAGCAGACGTTTTCCAGTCCATGCCAGGAGAACCACACGCCTTCCAGCAGTGTTCCAGCCTAACACAACAACAGTAGCAGTTTTCCAGTCCATGCTAGGAGAACCACACGCCTTTCCAGCAGTGTTCCAGCCTCCACACGCCTTTCCAGCAGTGTTCCAGCCTAACCCAAAACAACAGTAGCAGACGTTTTCTAGTCCATGCTAGGAGAACCACACGCCTTCCAGCAGTGTTCCAGGCGACACACTCAAACCAAAACCACCAGAAACAAAAGACCCGAATTCTCAGAAGCTCTCACAACCAACATTTCCAAAAGCCGAAGAGGAGATTTAGTCGAATTCGAATCAGTGTTTCTTCATATTCACGGTGCAGGAGCCTTGTCAAACTATCACTAGGCTTATGAAACTATCCAAGGAAATACGGTACCCGCACCTTCTAGGAAAGCCTTATCGAATGTGGGTGGATGTGCGTCCCGGTGTGTTTTCTCTTTTTTTTACATCAGAGGACACGGCTCAAGGGCAATAAAAAGAGTACAAAAAAAAAGCCCGCTACTCGCCGATCCTATAAAAGATAAAAGTAGAGTAGCCAAAAGAGAGATCAATTCCGGCCTACCGTATGCATGATTTCATGAATCTCGCATTAGTCTTAACAGTAGTGTGGCTGATTTGTCTATTGTGACCCGTTTTTCATGGCAGAATTAATTGGTTTAGATGATTTCCTAAATACACCTCTTTTAACGACTATGTATTATGTCTAGTTAAAAGTGACAATCAAACTTCTACCTCCGTCTTAATAGTGGAAGTAGTGTGGCTGATTTGTCTTTTGTGACCCGTTTTTCAAGGCGTGGTAAGTTGGATTTGTTAATTTCCTATACACATCATTTTTTTAAACGTGAAAATCAAACTTCTACCTCCGTCTTAATATTGGAAGCAAAAACCCAAACTAGCCACAAAACTGCAAATGAATACTGATAAGACGTTCCAAAAATATTCAGGATTTCGGTCAATATTATCAAACTCCTCCAAAGACTGTTATTCAGGATTTCGGTCAATATTATCAAACTCCTCCAAAGACTGTTATTCAGGATTTAGGTCAATATTATCAAACTCCTCCAAAGACTGTAACAAGACACCTCTCCACCCGAAATTGACCTCTCTTCTGGCTACTCTTTACTTTTATATTTTATAGGAGCGGCGAGTAGCGGGCTTTTTTTTTTCTTTTTTTTTTTTAGTCCTCTTTTTATTGCCCTTGAGCCGTGTCCTCTGATGTAAGAAAAAAAAAAAAAAGTCCATCTTTCACAAGGCTCTCGCAGGAGTTGTCGGGGTTTCCATGGCTGGTTTCCTGCGCCTGGCGGTAGTCTGACAAGGCTTCCGCGCCGTGAACGGGAAAAACACTCATGACACCCCGACGTAGCTGCCCTCTGGCCTTGAAAAACGTTCGCAACAAAGACCCATAAACGTTCGCTAGTACTGGTGGTTTCCTGAGCTTGGCGGTAGTTTGACAAGGCTTCCGCGGCGTGAACGGAAAAAAAACTCATCACAACCCGACGTAGCTTCTCCCTGGCCTTGAAAAACGTTCGCAACAAGAGCCACAAACGTTTGCTAATGAGGGCTGCTGTTTTCAGCGATAGGTTCAGCACAACACTCCTACCCAGACAAGTTGCACAGGCCATGGTGACATAAGCGGCGTTGGCAAGAGTGTAGGCTACTGCTCTGAGTGTGTGTGTGTGTGTGTGTGTGTGTGTGTGTGTGTGTGTGTGTGTGTGTGTTTCCGTAGTCCTATCTTTGTTTATGATACGCCGGAAGGAAGGAAGGGAGAAAGGAGGACGAGAAAGAAAATAAGAAAGAAAAAAAGAAAAAGAAAGTAAAAAGGAGAAGGAGGAAAGTAGGAAGGAAGCAAGGAATATAAATAGAAGAGGAAAAAATAAAGGAAACGGACACACACACACACACACACACACACACACACACACAAACACACACACGGACACAAACACACACACACGGACACACACAAAACGACAAATCCCCAGGCTCAAAACCCCATAAATTAACATACAAACAAAGCGAAAATCAACAAACAACAAATCAATAACAATAGAAACAAAAGGAAACAAAACCACCCTAAGTAAACAAGGCGTAATGAATGACGCTAAATGAATGAATGACCTAAATGAACAACCTCGGAGAATCACACGAGAGGGAAAACTAAGAGGAGAGGAAAGGAGAGGAAGTAGATGGAAGGAGAGGAAGTAGATATATATTTCGACATTCACCGAGCAGGAAATACGAAGAAGCTCACAACGGCATAAGGAAGAGACCGAACGGAGATAACAGCGCGCAGATAACACTGGTAGATAGCGGAGCGCGCGACAGACGGGATCCCTGTGAGTCGTCGGTGCAAGAAGCTAATATTTCGTAACCTTGGTAAGTTTGTCTTTTTTTCGGTGGTTTTGAGTTTTTTGTGGGCAAGTTTTTGTGGTGATGCAGATTTTGGTGTTTGGTGGTTATGCTGGTTTTGTTATTTAAGGGTGTGAGTTTTGGAAGGTGAGTTTTGTTAGTGTTTTAAGGTAGATCGACGGCAGATGATGAGGTAGATGAAGATGGAGAAGAAGAGGAGGTAGAAAAAAAATTATGAGGAGGAGGAGGAGGAAGTGGAAGAGGAAGCAGAAGTAGAACATGAAGAACAAGCATAAGAAGATGAAGCAGAAGAAGTAGAAGTAGAAGAAGAAGAAGAAGAAGAAGAAGAAGTAGAAAAAAGATGATGAGGAGGAAGAGGAAGAGGAAGCAGAAGTAGAAGAAAAACAAGCAGAAGAAGAAGAAGAAGAAGAAAAAAAAAAGTAGAACAACAATAACAACAACAACAACAACAACAACAACAACAACAACAACAACAACAAGACCTTACTAACGAACATAAAAAAAGCAAGGGTACATATTTTTTTTCAATTTCCCAAAAAAGTACAAAAAATTCAAAACTACCCCATCACTTTATTTACGAAGGTGAAGATTTATGGGTGCTTAACTTAGATTACTTGACACACACACTTATCTCACAGGGGGGATTTACGGGGCATTGTATTTCTTGGGGGGGGAGGGGGGGGTCGAGGGGGGAAGGGGAAAAGGGAGGGGGGGCTCATTTTTGTGTGTGTTTTACTTGATAGTGTTATGATTTTTTTTCGAGGGTTTATCTCTATGAAGACGGAATTAAACTACTTTTGTATGAGAGTGAATTACAACTACTACAATTATGCATTAGTAATAAGTTAGTATTGGTTTATTATAGGCGGGAGGAGGAGGAGGAGGAAGAAGACGAAGAGGAAAAAGAACAAGAACAAGAAGAACTGATGATGTAGAACTCTCTCTCTCTCTCTCTCTCTCTCTCTCTCTCTCTCTCCTAACCTTCCTAAACCAACCCAAACACAACCTTCCCAAACAAAACCTTCCACAACCTCTCCTAACCACCCCGAGCCGAGCCAAGCCGAGGAGCCCCTGCCAGCAAGCCTTCACACAGCGGGGTTCTCCTCCAGAGGGCAGCTGATAAGGCGACCTCGATAAGATAAGGCAGACACAGTGCGGCGGCGGAGGAAATGGTGACGTGATGGAGTTGGGGAGGAGGGGGAAGGGGTGGAGAGGTGGGGTAGGGAGGAGGGGAAATGGAGGGAGAGGTGGGGTAGGGAAGAGGGGGAATGGAGGGAGACGAGGAGTGGGGAGGAGGGGGAAGACGGGGGAAGGGAGGAAGAGGTGGAGTGGGGAGAAGGGGGAATGGAGGGAGACGTGGAGTGGGGAGGAAGGGAGAGGGGGAGAGAAGAGAAAGAGAGGTATTGAAAGGGAGGAATGTAAGAGGAGGGGATTTATAAAGGGGAAGGGGAGGGGAATGGTAACGTATATAAGAGGAGAGGGAGGGGTGGTAAGTAAGAGGAGGGGAGGAATGATGAGAACAGATGGGGAGGAGAAGGGGAGGGGGAGAGAGGAATGGGGAGGTAACTAAGGGGAGAATGTCTAAGGGGAGGAGAGATTTCTAGAGGGGAAGGGGGAGAGAGGGAAGGGGAGGTAACAAAGGGGAGAATGTCTAAGGGGAGGGGAGATTTCTAGAGGGGAAGGGGGAGAGAGGGAAGGGGAGGTAACAAAGGGGAGAATGTCTAAGGGGAGGGGAGATTTCTAGAGGGGAAGGGGGAGAGAGGGAAGGGGAGGTAACAAAGGGGAGAATGTCTAAGGGGAGGGGAGATTTCTAGAGTGGAGGGGGTCGAGAGGGTAGGGGAGGTAACAAAGGGGAGAATGTCTAAGGGGAGGGGAGATTTCTAGAGGGGAAGGGGAGGAATGATAACGTGATAAACGGGGAGCAGGGGAGAAGAGGTGGCAATGGGGAGGGGATAGAACAAAGGGGAGAGAGGGTTGGTTAAAATATGGTTGTTTGGGGATATCTTGGGATGAGGAGGGGTCAAATGTTGTTAAAGAGGAGTTATGTGGGGTTGGAGAGGTTATGTGGGGTTGAGGAGGGGTTATATAATCTTAAAGAGAAGTTATGTGGGATTGGAGAGGTTTTGTGGGGTTGGGAGGGGTTATATGATCTTAAAGAGAAGTTAAGTGGGGTTGGGAGGGGTTATATAATATAAAGAGTTGTTTGGGGATTGGAGGTTTTGGGATGGGAGGGTTATATGATCTTAAAGAGAAGTTAAGTGGGGTTGGGAGGGGTTATATGATCTTAAAGAGAAGTGGGGTTGGGAGGGGTTATATAATCTTAAAGAGAAGTTATGTGGGATTGGAGAGGTTTTGTGGGGTTGGGAGGGGTTATATGATCTTAAAGAGAAGTGGGGTTGGGGAGGGGTTATATAATCTTAAAGAGGAGTTATGTGGGGTTGGGGAGGGGTTATATAATCTTAAAGAGAAGTTAAGTGGGGTTGGGGAGGGGTTATATAATCTTAAAGAGAAGTTAAGTGGGGTTGGGGAGGGGTTATATAATCTTAAAGAGAAGTTATGTGGGGTTGGAGAGGTTCTGTGGGGTTGGGGAGGGGTTGTGTATGACTGGAAGGGATTATGAAGGTGTTTTTTTTTTTTACAGCACAGAAGGCAACTCAAGGGCAACAAAAATAAGATGCAAAAATAAAGAAAAAAAAAGCCCGTTAACTGTTGCTCTCATATAGCGATTAGTACAGTGGCCAAAAGAGAGGAAGACTAAATAATGGTAAACGAAAAGGCATAACAAGAAATCGCAAACCATAACTGTCGCAAACTTTAACTGACTAAAGCTGACTGACTGGCTGGATGGCTGGTTCTATCTATATACCTTTCAGAATCCCTAGAACCATCAATTAAAACTTCAACACCTCTCTGGCCTTTCCTTCCTGCGTGAGGGCCAACTTTAGCCCACCTCAGAGGCCCCAAAATAGACACCCAGGTCCTATTTTCGTGGGTCCATAGAGGCGGCAACCCACAAGCTTTCCATTTACCGATTAAAGAGGAAGAGCAAACAGAGATGGGTTAAGATAGTACACACACACACACACACACACACACACACACACACACACACACACACACACACACACACACACACACACACTGGGTAACTAATTCACACACACACACACACAAACACACATTCAGATTCCACTCTCACTGCCTTTGAATGTGAGGAGAAAGAGAAAAGGGAGACACAAGAGGGAGAGGGAGAGAGAATGAATGAAAGTGAAGAAGGGACAAGGAGAAAGGGAGGAAGGAGGGAAGAACGAGACAGGAAAAAGGGAGAACGAAGGGAGAGAACAAAAGAGGAAAGCGTGGAACAGAACACAAAGAATAATAGATAAAAAAAAAAACTTGAAGCAAAATAAAGATAAAAATATTAAAAAATAAATGGATAAAAAATCATTGGAGGAAAAAAACTTGACAAACACATAAAGGAGAAAACGACCCTTATTAAAGAGAGAGAGAGAGAGAGAGAGAGAGAGAGAGAGAGAGAGAGAGAGAGAGAGAGAGAGAGAGAGAGAGAGAGAGAGAGAGAGAAAAAAAAAACAAATAAAACCTAAAAAAACAAGCAAAAAAAATGAGAGAGAAAGAGAGAACAAAAAGACAATAAAACCAAACAAAACCTAAGAAAACAAGCAGAAAACCTATGAGAGAGAGAGAGAGAGAGAGAGAGAGAGAGAGAGAGAGAGAGAGAGAGAGAGAGAGAGAGAGAGAGAGAGAGAGAGAGAGAGAGAGAGAGAGAAAAGCCAATTAAGAGAGATACAAAGAGATAGGAGAAATAAAAAAGTGAGAAGGCTTAAGCGAACAAAGAAAGAAGAAAAATAATAATAATAATAATAATAATAATAATAATAATAATAATAATAATAATAATAATAATAATAATAATAATAAATAAACAAAAGTGGAAGATAAAAAAAATAAAGGGAGACGTGAAATAAGAAGGGAGGAAGAGGAGGAAGGAAGAGGAGGAAGAAAGAGGAGGAAGGAAGAAGGGAGAGAAAGAAAGGGAGAGCAGGACAAAAGAAGACAAGGACAGTAAAGGAAGAAGAAAAATAAGAGAGAAAGAGAAGAAAAGGAAGGAAAGGAAGAGGAGAAAAAGAAGGAAAGGGAAGGGAGAAAAAGGAGGGAAGTAGAGAAGGAAGGAAAGGGAGAGAAGGGAGGGAAGAGAGGAGGAAGAGAAGGAGGGAAGGAAGAGATAATGAGAAGGAGAAAGGAGAGGAGAGAAAAAGAAGGGAATGGAGGAGAGAGACAGAGAGAGAAAGGAGGAAAAAAAAGAGAAGGGAGAAAGGGAGGGTGGGAGAAATGGGAGAAAAGAAAAGGAGAGAGAAGGGAGAGAAGGAGGAAGAGAGAGAGAGAGAGAGAGAGAGAGAGAGAGAGAGAGAGAGAGAGAGAGAGAGAGAGAGAGAGAGAGAGAGAGAGAGAGAGAGAGAGAGAGAGAGAGAGAGAGAGAGAGAGAAAGGAGAAAAAAGGGAGGGGAAGGAAGGGAGGGTAGGAGAAAGAAAAATCAAGGAAAAAGTGAAGGGAAAGGGAAGGGAGAGAAAGGGAGGGGAAGGAAGGGAGATTTACCAGACTCAGAAAAAAAAATAAACACAGTCTTCATAACAACACACAAAACAGGCAACACTACCAGCAACACAAGGGCAGAGAGAGAGAGAGAGAGAGAAGGAAGGGAGGAAGAAAATGAGGAGAGAAGACAAATGAGAGAAAGAGGAAAGAAGAATGAGAGAATGAGAAGAAAAATGAGAAAAAGAATTAAAGGACGAGAAGGAAAGGGAAGGAAGAAAAAGAAGAAAAACGAAAAAAACAAGAAAATGAGAAAAAAGAAAAATGAGAAGAAAACGAGAAAAGAAGAAAAGCGAGAAAAAGCAGTAAAATGAGAAAAAGAAGAAAAACGAGAAAAAGAAGAAAAAGAATTAAGGAAGAGAAGGAAAGGAAGAAAAAGAAGGAAGGAGGGGAAAGAGTAAAGGGAGAGAAGGGAGGGAACAGTTCTTTTCTTTCTTTCTTTCTCCTCCACGTCACAATTAGCCGACAAGACAACACACAGCGAAGGCGGCAAACCTAATCAATTGAGGGAGAAACATCCATCTGGGAGAGAAAGGAGAAGAAAGGGAAGGAAAGGAAGAGGAGAAAAAGAAGAAAAGGGAGGAAAAGAAGGAGGGAAGTAGGGAAGAGAGGAAAGGAGAGAAGGGAGGAAAGAAAAAATAAAGAAAAGGAAGAAAAGGAGAAAGGACAACACAGGGCAACACTACATCCTTATCCAGGTCCTGTTTAATCCTTCTGAGCAGCCGAACAACAGAACACAAAAAGATCTGAAGGTTTGTGTTGCATTGATTTCCTGGCACAACACAACACACTCAGCAATATAAAGCAATACAAGGCAACACTACATCCTTGTCTGGGTCCTGTTAAATCCCTCTGAGCAGCTGAACAACAGACAAGAACACTGAAGGCTAAGGCTTGTATTTGATTGATTACCAACACACACACACACTCAGCATAACACAACAACACAAGCAAACACACTACATCCTCATCCGGGTCCTGATTCATCCCTCTGAGCAGTCGAATAACACAAAAGCCTTGTCAAACTATCCCTAGGCTCATCAAACTAGCCATGGAAATACTAACACAAATAGAGAAAGATCTGAAGGTTTGTGTGCAATGATTTCCCAACACAACACAACACAGGACTCACCAATACAAAGCAACACAAGGCAACATTGCATCCTTGTCTGGGTCCTGCTTGTCAAAATACCGCTAGGCTCCTCAAACTAGCCATGGAAATACTAACACAACCATCAGGAAAGCCTTACTAAATGTGGGTGTGTAAGTTATGAAATGTTACAGAATATGAGACTAAGAAATTATTAGAACACAACAAGGCAACACTACATCCTCATCCGGGTCCTGATTCATCCCTCTGAGCAGTCGAATAACACAAATTTGTGGCTTTACCGTAGCAAACTAGCCAAATTTGTGGCTTTACCATGTAGCACGACGGCCAAATTTGTGGCTTTACCGTGTAGCAGCGACGGGCCAAATTTGTGGCTTTACCGTAACAGCGACGGCCAAATTTGTGGTTTACCATGTAGCAGCGAAGGCCAAATTTGTGGCTTTACCGTAGCAGCGACGGGCCAAATTATTGCTAGGATATCAAACCCCAAAATAGATGATACATAATCTGATCACAAATGCTTTGATATATATATTATGAAATGGTTTGTGAGGGGTGATTTTTTTCATTTTTTCTCGCTTGAGGACCATTAAGAAACATGATCCCCGTTACAGAATATGAGAAAGATGAATGCACTATATAGAACACAACTGCCTGCACTAACAGAACACAACAGACTGACTGAATCTAAATGTAAAAGACGAACGCACTGCTTAACGTCCCTGCAAACACACACACTCACACACACACAATATATAAGAAGATACATAATCTGATCACAAATGCTTTGATATATATATTAATGAACACAATGGTTTGTGTAAGGGGTAAAAGATTTTCTCATTTTTCGCTTGGAGGGACCATTAAGAAACAGACACACTGCTACCGGATTAAATATAAGAAGATGAAAAGGTGCAACAAACAACTAAGAGCGCAAACTAAAATTAATAGAACGCAACAGACTGACTGAATCTAAATGTAAAAGACGAACGCACTGCTTAACGTCCCTGCAAACACACACACTCACACACACACAATATATAAGAAGACTACAAAAGGTGCGACAAACAACTAAGAGCGCAAACTAAAATTAATAGAACACAACAGACTGTCGAAATCTAAATGTAAAAGATAAACGCACTTCTTGACGTCACTGCAAAAACAGACACACTCACACACACACAATATATAAGAAGACTACAAAAGGTGCAACAGACAACTAAGAAAGCAAACTAAAATTAATAAAACACAACAGACTGTCCAGATCTAAATGTAAAAGATAAACGCACTTCTTGACGTCACTGCAAAAACAGACACACTCACACACACACAGGGATATATAAGAAGACTACAAAAGGTGCAACAGACAACTAAGAAAGCAAACTAAAATTAATAGAACACAACAGACTGTCCTAATATAAATGTAAAAGATAGACGCACTTTTTAACGTCGCTGCAAACTTACACACACAATATATAAGAAGACTACAAGAGGTGCGACTGACAACTAAAGGAGTGAACTAAAGGAAGGGATCAGGGAGGGAGAGAGGGAAGGGCAGCTGGAACAGAGGTAAAGTGGTAAAGGTACAGAGGTAAGCTACAGGTGAAGCCCGATAGCTCTCCTCAACACTACCTCCACCACCACCACTACCGACTCCTCCTCCTCCTCCTCCTCCTCCTCCTCCTCCTCCTCCTGCAGTGCCGTCCCCATCTGGCTTCCCTGGCTTCCTACTTAAACGTTGCCGCCACTGAGTCGTCTCTTTTGATCACTGTCTGTCGCACTTCACACTTTTGAGCTCGGGAAATATGAGGAAAAAGAATAACATTAGGCTAAAACATCACCTCTAATAAGGAAAATACTTCTTCTCATTTCTCTCCTTTTCCTCCAGCTCTTTCCTCCTTTTCCTCCATCTCATCCTTCCTTCTCTATTCCCTCCTTTTCCTCCAGCTCCTCCCTTTTTTTCCTCCATCTCATCCTTCCTTCTCTATTCCCTCCTTTTCCTCCAGCTCTTCCCTCCTTCTCACTTCCCTCCTGAACTTCAACGGAATGGAAATAAACTTAGACTAGATCATATGTCCCTTTTCTTCCTTTAATAATATCCACATCCGCAAACTTAACTCCTTGACTGTGGATTTCCTACCAGACGACATCACCAAGCAACAGGAATGGAACAAAGAGTGGCTGCTACAATCCAATGAAGAAAAATGTAATGTCATGCACCTTGGGAGGGGATATCCACAACACCCACCCACACAACACTCACACCACTATCCACCACGGAGCAAGAGAAGACCTGGGAAGGTATGTTACCAGGCTACCAGTGAAGCCCCATCCAACACACACACACCAATACCACATCCACCACTCCACCCACCCAGTAGAGCAGAGAAAGGGAGTATATGTTACCAGGTACCACAGTAGTGAAGGCACCATGCCAATCGCAGCAGCGGGGTCGGTCAAATATCCACATCAGTTTTTTTTTATCACCCAGAGAGATATCACATCCACCCACCACTTGTAACATGGACACTTCACTAATATCAACCACCGGCCCATTGCTCATCAATATTCAGTGAAGGCAAACGGAAAACTCATTTTTCTTCTCATTCTCTCATTCTTCTTTCCTCTTTCTCTCATTTGTCTTCTCTCCTCGTTTTCTTTCTCCATTCTCTCTCTCTCTCTCTCTCTGCCCTTGTGTTACCTGTGTTGCCGGTGTTGTAATGAAGACTGTGTTTATTAATTTTTCTGAGTCTGGTTAATTTCCCTTCTTTCCCCTCCCTTTCTCTCCCTTTCCATTCACTTTTTCCTTCATTTTTCTCTCTCCTACCCTCCCTTCCTTCCCCTCCCTTTTTTTTCTCCTTTCGCTCTCTCTCTCTCTGCTTTCCTCTTTCTTTACCATTGTCAAAGCAGCCAATTTCCAATGTTATTATTCTTGAAACTATTGCGTCTTGTCATGGTAAAGGGTCCACAGTGTTCCAGATAACTGTGTGTGGGTCTGGTTGTGTTTCATGATAACCTTAGCAAGCACTCGACTCCTTTATATTTTATTTTATTTTATTTTATTTCTTACATCAGAGGACACGGCTCAACTACAACAAAGAGAGTGCAAAAAAAAAGCCCCCTACTCGCCGCTCCTATAAAAGATAGAAGTAAAGAGTAGCCAAAAGAGAGGTCAATTTTGGGTGGAATGGATGAATGGCAGAAGGATTTTTTAACATCACAGACCGTCCTTTTCTTCTGTGGAGCGTCTCCCCAACAAAGCAAATAACTTGTTGTCGTGGGTATATTTCTGATGTAACTTTGGGACAGACAGACACATTCCCATTCAAGTATACAAAGCCACTTCTCACTACAACCATAAATCAATCACTCTTTTCAAGATACCATGCTAAAAAACAGGCATAACGCTGATAAAAAGAAGCCATTTTATCACTATATCATATGTCTGCAATCCCCAGTAGGAAGTATTGTCCAGTGCTGAAAATATACATGACTGGAGTGACTACTGATAAGATGTCGCTCAAAATCAACTTCCAGCAATCAGTGATAACCTCCGATTCATGACAGTCATTAGTGCCAATCTGCTGGACTTCCTGTCTGTATGAACCTGTAATCACCAGCAACACCAGACCAGTTCAGCGGTGCCAGTTTGCCGTTACCGAGCACTGTATTATCCAGTTACTGACCCATAAAGAAAGCACTGAAGACTCACTTCTTCACTAAATCCTACGACTTCACAAATATGAGGATTGAGGACAACTTTAAGTGCTAATATTACTGCTATAATGTTAGCGGCCCTGTGGAGCGCTGCTACGGCGGCGGACCGGGGCCTGAAACCTCATCAACGGTAAACGGTAAACTATGTAAATAAAGACCATCAGGAATTAAATTTTGTAGCAATAACTATAAATAAATATGGTTGTCTGCGTAGGGGTGACAGTTTGTGGTTATAAATCGCATAAATCGTCAAACACAATCTCCTGAGTGCGACAATCTGGCAGCACTGGACCAGTTAGCATCGACTGCACTAACACAACTTGACGGTTCCCTGGATGGCCAACATTTGTTTATAAAAATCTTGAGTAACATGATGATGTAGAGAGCAGAGCGGGGCATGAAACCTCATCAACATAGAACACTGAAGTATTTGGAGGAAGTGTGAGTAAGGGAACTGTTAATAAATTCCACAGATTCACAAATACCAAAATGTGGCTCTCAAATAAATGTGTGTGAACAAAGTCAAACTGATGCTCAGAGTGACGTCACAATGGGCGGGCGAGGCTTTTCAATAGACACTTGCATGACTCTACCTGTTGAGAGTTACTTATACAAAGCTCGATATTCACTTCCAAAAATTAAGCGTGACAGGATAAATACCGGTTTATTTTTCACTTTAGTAGATTTGGCAAAAAAAAATATACCTAAGGAAATTTAATTAACTAGATATATATGGAGTAAATTGTGCAAAATACCAAACAAGCACATATCAATTGATAACGTACAAGGAGTTTTCTGGTAGTGATAATCAAGACAGTTTCAATGACTCACACAAGCACTTCAGGAGCTGATAAAACCGACCTCAGCCAAGAGAACACACTGCTTCCAACACCAACCCACCCACACACCCACACCCACACCCACACACACACACACTGCCCCCTGAGATAGCAACAACATTACGAGAGATCACATTCAGAACACGAGAGAAAACCTCTTTAACACAAGGATCAAATAAGTGGTCTACCTGGAAGTGAAATCTATAGCCTTTGTATCAGTACCTTAAAAATCTATATGACAGCTTCGACTGATACATACAGAGATGAGGTACCCTTAGGAGTAGTTATCTTCTTAACTCCTTGCCTGCAGATTTCCTACAAGAAGACATCACCAAGCTACAGGAATGGAACAAAAAGTGGCTGCTATAATTCAATGAAGAAAAACGTAAAGTCCTTGGTAGGGGATATCCAGCACACCAATACCACATGGGAAACAATCCAGTATCCACCACAGAGCCAGAGAAAGACCTGGGAGTATATGTTACCAGGTTACCAGTGAAGGCCAAACCCGTGCCAAGCGCAGCGGACGGGTTAAGTCAGTCTTGTCAAATGCTTCCATCCCTCACATCAACTATTTCCAAAGGCCACAATGGAGATAAGTCAGGTTCTAATGAGTGTTCTTTTAGGTTCATGGTGCAGAAGATGGGTCAAACTACCACCAGGGTCATTAAACTACTACTGGAAAAGCCTGTCAAATATGTGTGTGCTTGGACGCCGAAATGTTTTAAGAACATCGCCGCTTGTGTCAATACCTTTTAAAATTGATACTAATGAGAACTTTGAGAGAATTAAATAGAGAATAATGAGGTGGATTTAGGAGTACTTAGCTTCTTAACGTCTTGACAAACACTAAGGAAACACAAAACTAATCTATGCAAAACAAATCTAAGGAAATACTTGATAAATTTAAATAAAACACATGACAGAAATTTAACTTAATCCTATAAACACCTGAATGAGTAGCAACAAATAGGTAAGCGCACACACACACACACACACACACACACACACACACACACACACACACACACACAGAACAAACACCCTAAGAGGAAAGTGAAAGTACAGCAGCTACACCACACACACCTATGCCCAGCCAGACACCTAGCAGCTCCCCCCTCCCTCCCCCCCTGCCCCCCCTAGGCCCTTATACCCCCCCACCCCACCCCTCAGGACATAGGCATAAAACACATCAGTGATCCACAAATAAATAAAAATGAAAAAATAATGAAAAAAATGACAGATGGTAAACCTTAAAAACATTCATTGTATCTTTCATGGGTTTAAGTTGATGCACCCTTGATATATATGATAATTACACAAGAAATCTTATTTGTTGATGGTTATTGGTGTGGAAATATTGAAAGTGGGTGAAAAAGGAGAGAAAAGAAGAAGTAGGAAGGGAGGTGAAATATATCAAACTGTCACTAAATATTATCACAAACAACAACCCGTATGCAATGATCATAAGAGAAACTTTCCTAAATGATGGTAATTAACACAGAAATCTTGATAAAGGTGGAACAACAAGAGAAATAAAGGGATTAGGAGAGGAAAGTGAAAAATAAAAAACTTGTCACTAATTTGCAATCCTGAACTCAATATACAGACGATAATTATCAAAGAAACTTTCCTAAATGATGCTAACGAATGTCAGTCTTGAAATAAAGCAAATAAAATGAAATACAAGGATAAGGAAGGAAGGAGAATGGGTGAGTTATTAAACATCTCTGAATTCAACCAAAACACACTATAATCATCCAAGAAACCTTCCTAAATTATGTAAATGATTGCGATTCACATGGGGATATTGAAACAGATCGAAAAAAAGGGAGAAATATAATAATCAGGAAGGAGAAAGGGTAAAAATCATTAGCTAACCTCTGAAGTCAACCTTTACACAATAATAATCAGAAAAAACTTCCAACACGATACTACTTCACGTGAATATCACAAAACCCAGCGTGAAAAAGGTCGAAAAACAAGAACCAGGAGAAAGGGTGAAAACAACCACCCTCTCCCTGACAACGACCCTACAACCTTGACTTTCAAGACACAATTTTTACCTGTTAATGCATTTCTACCTTAATCACACTGCTACAGAAAGATGGAGTAAAGGTTAATGATACTTTTGACCCCCAGGTGACTTCCCAAAGGTGTCTTAGAGCTACGCTAGAAAGTAAAAATAAAAAACAATTCCAGGTACACTTCAAGCCCTTCCCCCTGTCACCCATCCTTAGCATACGATTTTCACCTGTTAACGATTTTCTACCTTAATTACACCACTACAGGAAGAAAAAGTAAAGATTAATGATACTTTTGATCCCCAGGTGAGGTCCTAAAGGTGTCTTAATCCTACGCTAGAAAGTAAAAATAAAAAATAATTACAGGTACACTTCAAGCCCTTCCCCCTGTCACCCACCCTTAGCATACGATTTTCACCTGTTAACGATTTTCTACCTTAATTACACCACTACAGGAAGATAAAGTAAAGATTAATGATACTTTTGATCCCCACGTGAGCTCCCAAAGATGTCTTAATCCTACGCTAGAAAGTAAAAATAAAAAATAATACCAGGTACACTTCAAGCCCTTCCCCCTGTCACTCCTCTTTACCATACGATTTTCACCTGTTATCTTGTTCTCATCTTAATTACACTACTACAGGAAGATGAAGTAAAGATTAATGGTACTTTTGATCCCCAGGTGAGGTCCCAAAGGTGTCTTAATCCTACGCTAGAAAGTAAAAATAAAAAACATTCCCAGGTACACTTCAGCCCCTTCCAATATCATCCCTCCTTACCCGGGCTTCAGCAGGTATTTGGCAGGTAATTTCACGTGAGGGGCGTCGTGTGAAGGTTCATTTGTAAATCCATTGGCGGCTCAGGTTCCACAGGCCATCGGGGGGGAGAAATCCAAGGAAAAACGTGGAAAAAAGTCACTCTCGTCCAGCCCGCAACACAAATATGGCCACTGTGATAAGGGAAGGGTGAACTTGGTCTTGGCCCCCCGCAGCCCCCCAGACCCTGCCAGACCCTTATTTATGGCTCCAGAAAGGCCTATATATTTTTATTTTCAAGTTTTAATGAAGAAAATTGACTAGGAAAGGTTATTTGTGGGGTTTTGTATGCCATAATGTGAGTTCTGGCAGCCCACGGCACCTCCACAGCCCCCACAGACCCTGCCAGACCCTTATTTATGGCTCCAGAAAGGCCTATATATTATCTGCATCCTATTTTATGCAAGGAAAGTTAGTATTGAAGGTTTATAAGGGATTTTTGTATGCCTAAATGTGAGTTCTGGCAGTTCACGGCACCTCCACAGCTCCCCAGACCCTGCCAGACCCTTATTTATGGGTCCAAAAAGGCCAATATTTTCATTTTACGTTTTACTGAAGAAAATTGACTAGGAAAGGTTATTTGAGGGGTTTTGCATGCCATAATATGAACTCTGGCAGTCCACGGCACCCACACAGCCCCCAACCCCTGGCAGACCCTTATTTATAACATAGAAATGGTCTATATATTTTTATTTTCAAGTTTAAGGCAAGAGATATTATTAGTAATGGTTTTGGAAGGATTTCTGGTATGCCATTATCGAACTTTGGCACCCTACAACCCCTGTCTGCCCTTTTGTACCCCTGCCAGACCCTTATTTATGGCGCAGAAATGGTCTCTATATTTTTATTTTCACGTTTTATACAAGAAATTTTACTATAGAGAGTTTTCTGGGGCCATTTTTGTATGCATTGATAAGACCACTGCGTCATCAGAATCACCCTAAAATCACTGTCTTGCGCCATTAAAACCTTCATTTATGACTCTGAAAATGCCTTTATTATTACACTATTAACGTTTTATGGGAGATAGTTAACATTTAAGGATTTGGGGGACATTTTTGTATGCTTTGATAAGAACACTATATAGCTGCGTCATCAAAATCAACCTTATCACTGTCTTGCGTTACTAAACCTCCATTAATTACTCAGAAAATGCCTCTATTATTTCCCTATTCACGACTGTAGACCTTAAACTTGTCCCTTAAACGTAAATAAATAAATAACTACTAATACTATAACGAGTACGACAATTGATTAAACTCCAAAAAAACATCAATGGAGTCAATAATTACAGAAAACCGAGCACACTGTATAATTATCCTTCACAACAGTTCTCTCAAGCCTATAATTTTACCCAATGAGGAAAAAAGAAAGCTGATTAGGAGTTATTGTATGTGTATTGGGTGTAGTGAATCGCGTTTAGCTAGAGCGTTTGAAAAGAAAATGTCCTCCAAGGCGCCAGTGGAGGTGTGACCATGCTATTTTTGGTGTCCGGCAGGGGAGGGACATTTTTATTTTTAGGAGACAGTTAAAAGTCCCATATATACATCTTTTAATCTCGAGAACAAAGGATATATGACGTTTTAGATCATTTTTATATTTAGGAGAGAGTTAAAAGTCCCATATATACGTATTTGAGCATCGAAAATAGATAATATATGACGTTTTCTGGTGTAACTGGGAGGGGAGGGTAATTTTAATAAAGCCAAAAGTCCTACATATACGTCTTTTAACATCGAGGACAGAGCATTCATGGTGTTTGAGATCATTATTATAGGTTTTAATAATGATATCATATTATTTCAGTGGATCAGTGGCTTGCAAATATGTTCTTTAGCTCACAAAACGTTGAGGGACAAAAGTAGTGAAAAGAATCAACGTCAAAGATACAAATAATAACAAAGATGGACAAAGATACTACTGGATAAATATGACAACACCTGACTATAGAGAGGCTGAGAGAGAGAGAGAGAGAGAGAGAGAGAGAGAGAGAGAGAGAGAGAGAAGCATGAAATGTCAAATGCGAGGACTGGATAAAATAGAAGTTTGTTAAAGGAAATACTTGGGCCATGATTCAGCACCTTCGTATCCTGTCTACGTTATCTCCATTTCCTTCCTCTGTTTGTTTTTAAGGCTTGACGTTGCTCTAGTATAATGATCTTTGTTGTGTGATGATTACTTTTTTTTTTTACGGCAAAGCAGGGTTGGCAAAAAACAATGTTTAAAAAAAAATTATTTTTTTTAAAACCTTTTTTTTTTTTTGGTTTAAACCACTTTTTTTTTTTTTTTTTTTTTTTGCTTTTCAGTATGTTTATTCCAGTAATTCTATCCGTATATACATATATGAGTTTGAAAAGGAATTATAGATAGATTTAGAGATGGATTTAGCAAAATATTCATTTGATCTTCATACAATCTGTAAAAGAGGCAAAATGCAGCTTCTCTAACATGCTTTTTAATTGCAATGTTAAAGAGTAGTAAAACATGAATGACCTCTTCTAATTTTCCAGTTGAATGCTACAAAAACAGCTGTATGAAGGAGAGAGAGAGAGAGAGAGAGAGAGAGAGATATATATATATATATATATATATATATATATATATATAGTGATATATATATATATATATATATATATATATATATATATATATATATATATATATATATATATATATATATATATATATATATATATATATATATATATATATATATATATATACTAAACAGCAGATAAATTGTTTAAAAAAAATCCTTTCCAACCATGCATACAGAAAAGTACTGGTAGCTAAATTAGTGTAAATTCAAATGTAGTACAATACTTATTCAAACTTATTGTTTTCTGAAACTTACTGAGCAAATGTATATAACATACTGTACTGCACTAAGCCACAAATGGTTTAAACCAATAAAAAAAAACTGTGGTTTAAACCAACTAATAAAACCAATTTTTTTTTCTTTTGTGTGTATCTTTGTTAGTTTCATCAGTATTGTGGTTTTAACTATATGTAAGATTTTAATTATGTACAGCAGGGTTGGCGGTTTAAACCAGGGGTGTCAAACTCAAAACCCTTGGGCGGGCCATTTATGACTGTCCCGCGGGCCATGAGTTTGACATCCCTGGTTTAAACAAAAAAAACATCAATAAAACCAGTGTTTTTTGTGAATCTTTTAGTTTTATATATATATATATATATATATATATATATATATATATATATATATATATATATATATATATATATATATATATATATATCTATATATATATATATATATATATATATATATATATATATCTATATATATATATATATATATATATATATACATATATATATATATATATATATATATATATATATATATATATATATATATATATATATATATATCTATATATATATATATATATATATATATATATATATATATATATATATATATATATATATATATATATATATATATATATATATATATATATATATATATATATATAATGTACCAAAATTATGTTTTCAGTTACTCTTGAGTTACAGCATTTGACTGGAGATTTGAGTTTACCAACTGACGTTTTCATCCTGGTGTTAGTAAAATGACTGTGCATAATAAAAATAATAAAACCACATATAATTAAAACCACAATACCTGATGAAACTAAAAAAAGATTCACAAAAAACACTGGTTTTATTGATGTTTTTTTTGGTTTAAACCAGGGGTGTCAAACTCATGGCGCGCGGGAGTCATAAATGGCCCGCCCAAGGGTTTTGAGTTTGACACCCCTGGTTTAAACCGCCAACCCTGCTGTACATAATTAAAATCTTACATATAGTTAAAACCACAATACTGATGAAACTAATAAAGATACACACTAAAGAAAAAAAATGGTTTTATTAGTTGTTTTAAACCACTTTTTTTTTATTGGTTTAAACCATGGTTTAAACCGCCAACCCTGCGGCAAAGGAAACAGCCGAAAGGAAGGAAAAAAGGGGGAAAAAAAGTCCACCAGTCACTGCTCCCATGAAAAAGAGTTAAGGGGAGTGGCTGAGAAAAAGGTCAATTCCGAAAGAGAGGTAATTTTCAAGAGAGGTCAGTTTCAAAAGAGAGGTCAATTTCAAGAGAGGTCAATTTAATTCAAGAGAGGTCAATTTCGAGAGGTCAGTTTCAAAAGAGATCAATTTTGAGAGAGGTAAATTTTGAGGTCAATTTCGAGAGAGTTCAGTTTCAAAAGAGGTCAATTTCGAGAGGTCAGTTTCAAAAGAGATCAATTTCGAGAGGTCAGTTTCAAAAGAGGTCAATTTCGAGGGAGGTCAGTTTCGAAAGAGAGGAGATCAATTTCGAGAGGGGTCAGTTTCGAAAGAGAGGAGATCAATTTTGAGAGGTCAATTTTGGGAGGAGAGTGTTCGAATTGCTGTAAAATTTCAATATGTAGTTCGATTATACCAATTTATTCTATCAGTATCTTGGTAACTATGCATTTTCTGAGTATTAGGTCCTCATTAAGCTGTGAGATATTAGTGTACAGAAGAAGAGTCAAACTACCCCTGGAAATCACCCCAAACTCTTATGAAAGCCTTGTCAAATAGGTGTGCTTGGGTTCATGGTACAGAAGGGTTAAACTACCACCAGGGCCATAAAACTACCCTTGGAAATGCCCCCAAACTCCTATGAAAGCCTTGTCAACTGTGTGTGTTTGAGTTCATGGTACAGAAGAAGGGTCAAACTACCACCAGGGCCATAAAACTACCCCTAGAAATGCCCAAAACTCTTATGAAAGCCTTGTCAAATAGGTGTGCTTGGGTTCATGGTACAGAAGAAGGGTTAAACTACCACCAGGGCCATAAAACTACCCTTGGAAATGCCCCCAACTCCTATGAAAGCCTTATTAAATGGGTGTGGGGACGAAATTGTTTAAGTCACAACCAATATCAGGGCATAGAACAAAAGCTAGAACACAAGGCCTGGCTGGAATGGCATAAAAAGTATATCATATCGGTTAACGGAGAAACCAACCAGTGGAAAAAGTATTTGTTTATTTAAAAAGTCGTACCTAACCTTAACACTTTGCACATAGAATTATCATCTTGTACATTAATAATTAGAGTTGCCGAGTGTTGGCAACGAACCACAGTAACCTAAACCTCCATGACAAAACCAAGAGAATTCATTAAGTGCTACAAGATACAGGTTAACAACTTTAGGACAGGTATTTTACGAGGGGGGAGAGGTCAAAGGTGCCCCTCCCAACACGCCCTGTACTCTAGATGGACATAAACAAACATGCTGAACACTGAACAGACTGAAAGGGTGAGGAGTTAGAGTACAAAAGGAGAGTTTCCGGGACAGCATGTAGCGGCGTGTACTATATTAACATTGCGTCTCGTACAGTGAGGGTTAAATACACCACTTCTGAATTAGTGAAGAGTGAAAAAATAACGATTCAGGAGTGCAAGTTAGACCTACGCTAGTACCTTTGATCATAACATCCTAGGACTCCTCGTAGAAGAAGGGTTCCGGGGGGTCTGGCTCGGTCTCCTCCTCAGCCTTAGGGCCCAGGGCAGGGACGGGCTGGACCAGTTCCTCGCTGTCCTCGGGCTTTGTGTCGCGCATGAGGATGATCCCGCCAATGCTCAGCTCCTTGACGGGGGTGTAGCGCGACCCCTCTGCCATGCGCACCACCTTCAGCTGTGCCTTCATGACCCTCGCCGGATTGCTGAGGAGGTCAAAAGCTGCCTCCTCCTTCTTCTTCTCCTCCTCTTTCTTCTTCTCCTCCTTCTCTTTTTCCTTCTCCTTCTCCTTCTCCTCCTTTTCCTTCTTCTCCTTCTCCTCGTCGACGTCCATCTTCTCGTCCTTCTGCTCCTTCTTTTTCCGCTCGTCGTCCTTCTTCTTGGCCTTGGCGGTGATGGAGAGAACGGCCGTCACCTTCTCCGCCACCTCCTTCTTCTTCTCCTCCAGGGGGGCGGGGTAGCCGTAGGTGGAGGGCTTGGCATTGGAGAGGAACTGCATCTTGGGCATCTTGAGCTCCGAGTTAAGGCCGATGAGGCAGGTGGGGGTGAAGGCCATGGAGAGGAAGTGTGCGAGTGGGAACCAGTACCAGAACTGCGTGAAGATGAACATGCCCACCACAGAGGTCATGCTGGTGTGGCCCGTGCGGCTCTGCAGGGAGATGGTCATGTTGCGGCCACCGGCGTCGATGATCCCCTGCGCCAGGATCGCACCGAACTTGGCGATGGAGTCCTCGTGCTTGTCGGAGATGACCTTGGCGTACAGCTGACGGAAGTCCTTCACCTTGGGGCACGTGGCCTCCGTCTGCTGGATGAGGACGAGGGCCGAGGCGATGAGGGCGCCCTGACGCACGAAGTTGACGGGGTCATTGGTGAGCGGCTCCAGCAGGCCCAGCGCCTCCTTCTGGCCGGTCCCTGAGCAGGCCACACCCAGGGCCATGGCCGCCCCGTACCTCACGTGGGGGTTGTAGGACTCGGACAGCAGGGACACCATGCTGGGGATCTGCTCGGGGGAACGGAACAGCAGGAAGCCCAGAGCCTCCACGGCGGCGCGGCGAACGTCATTGTCCACGTCTGACACGGCCACGTGCAGCAGGCGCTTCATGGCCGGGGTGGAGGCGGTGCCGCAGTAAGCCATGGCCACGGTGTACATGGCTGCTCGCCTCAGGATGGCGTCCTTGTCCTCGCTCAGCTCCGTGATGAGTCGGTCCGCCTGGTCCTGCTGGCCGTACATGGTCAGCGCGATGCCCTGGGCCAGGCCGCGCAGGATCTTCTCGTGCTGGGTGTCTCGCGCGTACGTGGCCATGTCCGAGACGGCCTGGTCGTTGGCCGAGCCCAGCATCACCAGCCCCATGGCCAGGCCTGCCGCCTCACCTGTCACCGCGTCGTCTTGGAAGAGGCAGTACTTGAGCTGCTCGTACACGTCGGTGCGCTGCGTGCCCATCGCCGCCAGGCCCAGGCCCAGGCACCCACCATGACGCACAATCTGAAACACAAAGCGCAGCACATGCAACACACAAACACAAAATAAACCAACAATTATTACCTTAGGTGTCTTCAAACTCCACCTTGACGGTGAAAAACAGTATTCCTCCTGCCTACAACTTGACCACCTGCAGGAGAAGTATCAACACCCCTCTCTAAACAATTATGGCCTCCCTGTTTTGATCTCCTTTAACAACACAATATTGCAATCCATAAGGGAAAATAAGGATGTTAAATGAAGAAAAAAAGTATCTGCAGGAGCACTGACAGTGGGCTATTTTTGTTTCCTCTTATTCTTTCCTGTAAAAAAAAAAAAAAAGTATACAAAATAAAATAAGCGTAATCCTTCCCGCCACACTCACATCAATGGTGGCGTCCTTGGTCTGGTTGAGGAGGTACTCGATGATGTTCGCCCCGTGGTTGGCGTGGATGAGGCCCAGGGCGTAGAGGGAGCCGCTCTCCGCATACCCAGGGCTGTTGGTCTCCTTGGGGAGGTACGCCTGCATGAGGGTGAGCGCCTCCTTCTCGTGGCCGCGGTGGATCACACCGAGCGAGGCCGTGGCTGTCATCTTGGCCCAGTTGGTGGCGCGGGACAGCCACTCCAAGTTGTCCCTACGAGAGTTAGTGTGTTGGATTAGTGGCGATGTGTGCTAAATAGTTTCTGCATTCTAGTGTTGTTCATATAGTAGCTGCTGTGTGTTGCTATCTTCCCTATGGCTACTCTGTGTTGTTATCTTTCTTATCTTTCCTATAACTACTGTGTTGCTGTCTTCCCTATGGCTACTCTGTGTTGTTATCTTTCTTATCTTTCCTATAACTACTGTGTGTTGCTGTCTTCCCTATGGCTACTCTGTGTTGTTATCTTTCTTATCTTTCCTATAGCTGCTGTGTGTTGCTGTCTTCCCTATGGCTACTCTGTGTTGTTATCTTTCTTATCTTTCCTATAACTACTGTGTGTTGCTGTCTTCCCTATGGCTACTCTGTGTTGTTCTTTCTTATCTTTCCTATAGCTGCTGTGTGTTGCTATCTTCCCTATGGCTACTCTGTGTTGTTCTTTCTTATCTTTCCTATAGCTACTGCGTGTTGTTGTCTTTCCTATGGCTACTCTATTGTTATCTTTTATATATAGATTTTATCATTATGGTTACTGCCTTTAGCAATAGCACTTAATACCATACATATCTTTTAAGTTTCACATTTCTGTTTCTATATCTTATGTTTAGATGGAGAACGTTGCGTAGCTGAGCGGAAACAAACTATCAAAGGAATCATAGTATTCTCTTCATCATTCTACCTTTTTAAGCCTAAACACTTACAAAAACAACCTCAAATCTGGGATCACTCATACGGTCATACCACACTTTTTCTTTTCACAGCGAAGGAAACAACACAAAGGCAAAAAAAAAGAAAACAATTATGAAAAAAAAAAAGCCCACCAATAACCGCTCCAAATCATATCTAACGAACACTTATTATTTCATCACTTTCATGTCTCAAACGAAAACCCAAAACAACCACAACTCACACCTCCCCACACACACCCCAACCAACCCCATACCTGAGGAACTGGTCCGAGGTGGTGCCGCAGTGCATGAAGGCATTGGCAATGACGGTGGCAGTGTGGCAGACTGACGCGCGCACGGCCTCCTTGCTGTGGCGGAGGATAAGCATGTCCGTGTGGTTGTTGGCGATGAGGAACTGGAGGTGTTGTTCAATGGTCATCTCACCACTCAGGATCCGCGCAAGTTTCTCTACGCGTGTTTGGTGGGTCTTCTCCAGCTCGGTCTGTTGGGGGGGAGAATAATTGTGAAGGAAAGTGGGAAGTATGGGAAGGGTGTGAGGGAAAGTGGGAAGTATGGGAAGGGTATGAGGGAAAGTGGGAAGTATGGGAAGGGTATGAATGGTTGTGTGGGAAAGTGGGAAGTATGGGAAGGGTGTGAATGGTTGTGAGGGAGAAAAGGGAGGGTGGCAGTGGTTGAAAGGGAGAAAGAGAAAAGAAGGGTATGAATGGTTGGCAAGGAAAGTTGGAAGGGAGGGAGAAAGGGAAGGGGTGTGGTTGTAAGGGAGAAAGGGAAGGGTGGATAAAAGACAACAGGCAGAAACGGAAGGGAAGGGAGTAGGGAAATGTGATAAATTGTGTGGGAGGGAGAAAGGGAAGTGTATAAAAAGTTGGAAGGGAGAAAGAGCTGGAAGGAAGAAAAGAAGAGGGAAAAAGGGAAGAGAAAAAACAAGAAAAAAAGAAGAAAAACAACAACCCAACTTCCTTACCAGATCATCAAGTGTCTTCTCCTCCACCATGGGCATATCCTCCTCCTCCTCCCCTGCCGCTCCTCCGCTCTTTTCCTCCTCCTCCACAGCGGGTGTGGAGGAGGTGGCGGTGGCGGTGGAGGCTGCGGCGGTGGTGGTGGAGGCTGTGGAGAGGGCGTCGACATCCTTGAGGAGCGAGGGCACGGGGGCGGTGGTGTGCAGACCCTGGCGAACATGGGAGAGGAGGTCCTGCGTGGCGCTCTCGTACAGGTCGAAGCCAATCTGGTAGGCCATGAGTTCGTTGTCCTGTGGGAAAATTTGTGAAGTGATGCCTGAACTTTTAACCCCATGACTATGGATTTCCTACAAGAAGACATTTTCCTCCATCTCATCCTTCCTCCTCTATTCCCTCCTTTTCCTCCAGCTCTTCCCTCCTTTTCCTCCATCTCATCCTTCCTTCTCTATTCCCTCCTTTTCCTCCATCTCATCCTTCCTTCTCTATTCCCTCCTTTTCCTCCATCTCATCCTTCCTTCTCTATTCCCTCCTTTTCCTCCAGCTCTTCCCTCCTTCTCACTTCCCTCCTGAACTTCAACGGAATGGAAATAAACTTAAACTAGATCATATGTCCCTTTTCTTCCTCTAATAATATCCATATCAGCAAACTTAACTCCTTGACTGTGGATTTCCTACCAGAAGACATCACCAAGCTACAGGAATGGAACAAAAAGTGGCTGCTACAGTTCAATGAAGAAAAATGTAAAGTCCTGCATCTTGGGAGGGGATGTCCAGCATTCCAATACCATATGGGAAACACTCCACTATCAACCACAGAGGCAGAGAAAGACCTGGGTGTATATGTTACCAGGCTACCAGTGAAGGCAAAATCCATGCCAATCGCAGAGGAAGGGGTTAACTGGTGTCCTGTGCATAGATTTTGTCCTACAGAAATACTCTTAAATGACTCCTAAATCTTTAACTGGTGTCCTATGCATAATTAATCAGAAAAAAAAATATTAGTACATCAATTTAAATACATGAAAAATCAACATCTCTTACAGGAACAGTACTTGGGAGTCTTTTCTGTTTTTAATTTTGGGAGGACCTTGAGCTCCTTACATTACTATAAAATAAAAAAAATAATAATAATAGAAAAATACAATGACAACCTAAACTCTTAAATCGACTATTACAAAACCACCCTCAAGGCCACATCTTAGAGAGAGAAAGAGAGGGAGCCTGTGAGTGAATGGAGAGAGAGATGGAGAGTGAGAAGGTTTTACAATATGAAAAAGTTATCAAAAACCAAACCACCACCATCAACAACAACAACAACAACCACAACCACCCACCATGGCCTCGCTCTTCAGACTGTCGTTCTTGATGAGTTTGTCGAGGATGGAGGCGACCTCATGTGGCTTGTCCAGGTGGATGAGACACTGGCACATGTTGACGTAGTCCGGCGTCTCGAGGCCTTGGTACAGCGACACCAGCTGCTCCAACACCTCGTCCCTGAACCGCCGCTGCTCGATGTACTGCATGGCGATCTTGTACGAGTAGGTCAGGCTGCCCACGATGTCATCCTGTAGGAGTTTGTTATTTTTATTATTATTACTATTTCATATTATTTTTATTTTACTTTTTTATTTTAACCCAGTAGCAGCGACGGGCCAAATTTGTGGCTTTACCGTGTAGCAGCAACGGGCCAAATTTGTGGCTTTACCGTGTAGCAGCAACGGGCCAAATTTGTGCCACGATATAAATCCTCCAAAATAGATGATGCATAAACAAATGCTTTGATGTATATTATAATGGTTTGTGTGAGTGATGATTTTTTTCTCATTTTTCTCGCTTAGAGGGACCATTAAGAAACATGATCCCTGCTGCTACCGGGTTAAACAAGAAAAAGTGACACAGGTAAAGCAAATAAAATAAGGACGGAAAAATTGAAGGAAACGAGAAAGCAAGACAGAGGTTAAAATAAAAGAGGGTATTGAGAAATAACAAATGAAGAAAAAGAAGAAGCAAAAAAAAATTGAAGGTATGAAAAAGGAAAATAATGAAAACTATGATGAAAAAATATATTAATACGAGAGCCTTTTTTATTTATTTTTGTACGTGTGTTTCTGTTTGTAAAAAAAAATAATAAATAAATAAAAAATAAATAAAAAAAAGACCTCAGTGACCTAACACCCACCGAGGTCATGATGGCCTCTCGAAACCAATCCATGCGGTGCGTCTCGAGGGCAATGCCGATGGCGTGGCGGTACTGCTGGTCCTCAATGCAGCGGCGGAACATGTTGTTGAGCAGCGTCTCCAGCCTGGGGTCCATCTTGGCATCCTTCTGGGCACGCAGCTTGATGTAATGGTCAATGGCGTGCACTGTGGGGGGGAATGGTTGAAGAGTTTGGAAAGTTTCGTTAAGTCGGCACAACATCTGGGGTCATATGCCGGAGAGAGACAGGAGGGGGAAGGAATTATAGGAGAAGGGAACAGACCCCAGGAGACGGGACACAACCCCCGATTAATACATGGTACCCATTCACTGCTGGGTGGACAGGGCGTAGGGTATCGGAAAAGCTGTGGGGGGGAATGGTGGTTATTTTAGTTCTTTCTATACATCAAAGTGAGGTCATTCTTTGTTGATTTATACCATAAGGTGCTGACTATCATGTGTTTGAAGATACCCTAAACTTAACGGAACAAAACCAAACAAAATCCTGAACGGTTACCATACGTCTTGACTCAGAAAAATCATTTATTCTTCCTTACTAAATGAGACTTTCTACAAAACACAGTGAAGGCTTTCTTTGTTAATTTATGCTATACATGTCTGGATATCATGTGTTTGAAAGTTCCTTAAACTTAACCTAACCTATTGGAAATACATTTTTGTTGCTTAATTCTTTTTAATTAATAATCTGGATCTGGATCTGGATAATAATGCGCAGGGCACCTGTATGGTGCATAACACACATATTTGTTGGCTGTTGGGGGGACGGGGGAGCCGAGTGTGCAGGGGAGGGAAGTGAATCAAGTGTAATTGTTAGTGTTGGTGTGTTGTGGTGACAAGTGAGTATTGTTTTTTTAATGAGTCTATTGTATCGCAGTCTAAAATCTGTTGAGGGAGGCTTATATTAACCAAATGGGTTTGTTTATTTATAGTATTTAATATAAATACAAATGTGTTAAAAATTTGAAAATTCCCAAAATTTCCCCAAATTCCCAGGTGCTGAAAATTCCCGGAAACTTTCCCAGCCTTTGCAACCCTAGTCTCTATCACACACCTTTGATAGTGTCTATGTAGAGCTGGTTGGGGTCCTGGTGCAGCATGGGCCCCGAGCGCAGGGCGTAGGTGAGGGAGTCCAGGTACGAGCCCAGGTGGAAGTACACCTTGGAGACCAACAGGGCGGCCAGCTCCTTCTTCGGGAAGCTGCCATCTTCCTCAAGTCTCTCTCTGGACACACACACACAAGGGACAGCCATGTATCACAATGCTCACCATCACCAGCAGAAGACACTTTCCCACAAGCAAAAGACTCAAACACTTGTACTCTTACCAAAAAGCTATATGCATCAAACAAGGAGCACACATGTAGTTAACAGTAATGAAATGGTTGACAATAATTAATATTTTGAACCAAGCGTCATATTCAAGAAATCACAGCAAAAAATTATACAAGATTAGAGAAGGATGTCTGGTAATTTAGCTTTCCAGGCAGAGCAACCAATCAGTGGAATAAACTACTGCAAAGTCATGTGTCAGAAACATTGTCAGCCTTTAAGAAAAATAAAAGTTTCAAAAGACATAACACTTGAAGCTTGACTAAATCCTGAACAAAATATAATGAGGTAAAAGACAGCCACTGACTCACATTTTCTGTATGGAGTCGGCAATCTCAGGCCAGAAGGTGTCGGTGATCTCGTTGAGCCGCTCCAGTGCAAACACTCGCAGCTCATCCTCTGTCTCGTCCAGCAGGGCCAGGATGCCCGCTGTGCCAGGGGAAGGGAGGCAGGTGAGAATGATGCAATACTGTAGTGAGGTGCTCAGAGATAAATCCAATAAACCTTCAGTTATTTCAGGTCAACTTACTTGGTGGTAAGTTGACCAGGTGCTTTGTTACTTTCCTTTGTGGGATTATTGGTTTACTTTGTAGTGAGGTTAAGTTACTTTACAGAATCAAGGGTTGACCTAATTCTAAGAAGTAGAACTGGTGATCTTTTCGCCCAAACCTACATAAAAGACACCCAATTGTCCAAAGGTCCGCCCCTAAAGATTTAGGAAGTTTCTTTAGGTAAAATATTTTATTAGTATAATTAGCCAGAATCAATAGGTGCATCTGAAAATAGTATGCATGCCTTTGTATTATATTTAAGGGACAAAATCACATGTATCATATCTCTGATATGAAGACATGAAGTTAAACTGCCTCCCGAAATCGGATAATAACCAACTGCCAATAAAGTAGCAACGAACTGGCAAAAAAATTTTAGCGTTACTAATTTAGTAGCCTAACTAACTAAATTCATAACCAAGCCTGACTAAACCGGTGACTCAGTCCCACCAGCTGTGGTGGCCCAGCTCAGGCTGTGAAGGCTCTGGACACCAGCAACCACCCTCATTCTCCCTTCGTTTCCAGCTTTCAACCAAGACTACGGTATTTTAATGACCTGACCTAATTTCCTGAAACCCTTTATATTACTGCTATCTCCCTTATCCTCCCTCAGGACATGGAGGACACCCTTCTGACACCAACCCTTATTGACATGAGGCCAGAGGGAGGTGAAAGGGGGTGACCTGCTAAGCTATTTTTTCATTTACAGTAAAGTAAGCAGCTCAGGGGCAAAAATAAATGAAAACCAAAATTCCCGCAAGGCATTACTCTAATAATAGATACTGGCCCTTAACATATGTAATGGGGGGGCTTTACCCCTTCGACCACTCTAATGGGGAGGCTTCGCCCCCTATGTCCCGCCCTAACAGGGGGGCTTTGCCCCTCTCGACCCATATTCAATTTTCCGGAAGTCATTCGTTACTGCATTGCATTCAGGGGCAAATAAAGACCCCAGTGTAAGTATTAACTTCACAAGAGGTGGCCACCCTTTCTTCCTCACCAGCCCAGACTTTGTAACACACGAGTAGCCTCACTCTCCTTCTCTACCACTATTTAAACTACACACACGCAACACAGGCAACACAACCATGGCCCCGCCACACACGCCAGCAGGCCCAGCACCCTCACGACCCTTAAAAACCGCTGATGGGGAAAACGCAAAGTGACACGGGTTCTGAAATCCTCCAAGTCGGTCATATGGCCCAAAAACCCGATTATTTCCCGTCCTGCTGCCCTCCGGTGTTAAATTATCGCCTCCGGGACACCACTACAAGGTTCTAACGGTAAATAATGGGCAGAATAGAGAAAAATAAAAACAAAGCCCTAAAGTGAGTCATATGGCCATAAACCCTATCATTTCCTATCCACCTGCTCTCTGGAATTAAAATATCGTAAATTATCGCCTCCAGGATACTATAATTAGGTTCTAAGGGTAAAATAATGGACAAAACAGCGGAAAAATGAAAAAGAGAAGTGACACCGGGCTCAGAAATCACAAAAGTCAGTCATATGGCCGGAAAGCCTGATTATTCCCTATCCTGCTGCTCTCTGGTGTTAATATCTCACCTCCAGGATATTAATGTAAGGCTTTAGGAGTAAATAATGTACAAATAGCTTAGTGCTCACCTGCCGACGTGATAAAACCCATCGCGTCCCTAAAATGACTTCACAGTTTTGCAGACACACAACACACCGACTTTATACCCGCCCAGGGACCCACGTGACAGGCTAAATAACTACTAAGGTAACTTTTATGCTAACTCGGTCAAGATATAGTTTAAAATTAAATAATCGTATACAATTTTGATGTTTTTGAGTCACAAAACATCGATCTTATACATGCCGAGGGATCCACATGACGAGCTAAATAACTGTTTTTTATAGCAATTCAATCATTATATAGTTTTGAACAACTAATAATAATTAGTTTTGATGTTTTGAGTCATGAAATAAAGTGTTAACGAAGATATATGCGTAATAGGAGGGGCTACCCTGGCCAATGACATCGTGGAAATAATTCACTTAAATAAACAAAATGGAATGATTAGCAAGCCTCCATTCATTCAGTGAAATTAAATGATGAGGAAAGACTGTTTTAAGATGCTAAGGGGGTGAGTTTGTTATAATTTTAATCCCCATGTATCTTTTTTTTTGTGAACTGATTGGAATAGAAAACGTCTCTCTTATTCTTTTTTTTTCTATTTCGCAATGATAAAGGAAGTTAGTCCATCTCATATTTGATTGCATGCGTATGTTTTTTTTAAGTATTAGATGATGGGACCATAAGTCGTCCTTTTTATTGCTTTTTATTGTATTTCTAATTTTGCAATAATATAAGAAGTTAGTCCATCGGGGTAAAGATTCGTATTAGGTCCGTGCCAGTATCTCATAATCTACTTTATGAAACATCAGTATCTCTTCAAATATCTTTTCTACAAACCTTCAACAGTCATGGAAACGCTTTGAAAATCCAATTCAAGGACTTATTTTTTACTCTTGAAAATAGGGGATAATGTTTACGAAAGCGCGTCGCCTCCTCTGCTGGCCGCGGCGACGCTGCAGCCTCCGCAGCCGCAAAATAGCTCGCAGAGGGCTTAGGGTCGGGGAGCATATTTAAACTACTCCAACCGAACTTTACGACCTACTAACGGGGGTGGGGGCTGCGCCCCCCTCGACCCCCCCTTCTAGCCAGAGGGGGCTACGCCCCCCCCCTGGACCCTCCCCCCCCACATGTATATGTGACTTATTTCACCAAGGAGGTATTTCTCGCAACACCCGCTGCAGCGTCGCCGCGGCCAGCAGAGGAGGCGACGCGCTTTCGTAAACATTATTCCATATTTTCAAGAGTAAAAAATAAGTCTTTGAATTCGATTTTCAAAGCGTTTCCATGACTGTTGAAGGTTTGTAGAAAAGATATATGAAGAGATACTGATGTTTCATAAGGTAGGTAATGAGATACTGGCACGGACCTAAAACGAATCTTAACCGTCCATCGGTAAATCCATTTCCATTTCCTATCCCCTCGTAGTCCTCAGGAATTCCAGGGCATGTGTTTCTGAGCGAGATGGGACGTGGAGTAAATGGGAGGCTGGAAGGGAGTGGGTGGCGCTGCTGCTGGGGCTCAGTGGAGAGACGAGTGGACGAGTGATTGAGGCAGTGAAAGAGTTCTTGGAAGGCATGTGGCGTGCAAGATGTAGGGAATAATATCTTGCCCCGAGAACATAGACTTCCCGCATGTTTTGTTTTCTTTGATTGATAGTTTATTGTTGCAGGTAAACAACATTGTATCTTTAATCTCACTCTGTCCTGCCTGGGGGTAGGGATGGCATGTTCCTCCCTTCTCCCTTGTTGTTTACCTGCAACAATAAACTATCAATCAATCAGGAGCTGCCGATACAATGGCCTGGCTGGGGAGAAATCCCGAGCCACCTGTGACATCAAGATCAAGATCAAGGCAGAAAACAAACAGCTGCTCGTGACACTCTACCCCTTTATTAACTCCTGCCGCCTTAAGGTAAAATCCAATGTCTTCGTAAGGATAATTTAAAGCATGGACAGTAATATCTTGCCTTAGAACACGTATGGCACTGAGAGAGTTAGGAATACATGTTACAATCCCAGTCTCATGGTGATATTTCATTCCCACGTCAAGCTTATTTCGTAAAACTAGAGAAGTACAACAGTAGGTAGAACACCGTATAATTAATCTAACGTTACCAGGCGAGTGTGGCCCAAATTATTGAGAATCGTACGCTGTCCCTCCCACGCCCGGGCCCATAACACCGCGGCCCGCAAAAAAACCCCACTAACTTTTAAAAAATCGATAGCAGCGTTTCTATCAATTTGCGATGCATATATATGGGGTTCAAAATGTATAGAATAATGAGATCTAATCCATGGTTAGGGTGAGAAGTACCATAGTGAGATGGGCAACTCTCTGAACAGATACCGCTTTGGGAGGTAATTTTCAAGCTTTTTCCAGGTAATTTTCAAGCTTTTTCCAGGTAATTTTCAAGCTTTTTTCGGGTAGTTTTCAAGCTTTTTCCAGGTAATTTTCAAGCTTTTTCCAGGTAATTTTCAAGCTTTTTTCCAGGCAATTTTCAAGCTTTTTTCAGGTAGTTTTCAAGCTTTTTTAGGTGATTTTCAAGCTTTTTTCCAGGCAATTTTCAAGCTTTTTTCAGGTAGTTTTCAAGCTTTTTTAGGTGATTTTCAAGCTTTTTCCAGGTAATTTTCAAGCTTTTTTCAGGTAGTTTTCAAGCTTTTTTAAGGTGATTATCAAGCTTTTGGGGGGTAGTTTTCAAGCTTTTTTTCAAGTAATTTTCAATCATTTTCAGGTAGTTTTCAAGCTTTTTTAGGTAATTTTCAAGCTCTTTGGGGTAAATTTTAAGCTTGTTTTCATTTAATTTTCAAGCTTTCATGTATTTTTTCAAGTTTTTTTTTGTGTAATTTTCAAGCTTTTTCATGTAATTTCCAAGCAGTTTTTGGGTAATTTTCAAGCTTTTTCAGGTAATTTTCGAGCTTTTTTCATATAATTTTCAAGTTTTTTTGAGGTAATTTTCAGGATTCCCCCTGAACATATTCCCCTCTGGACTTCTTTACCTCCTGACAAATTCCCCCCAGGATTTGACAGTATTTGGTATTGGAAAGGCTGATAGATAGTTAATAGTAATAATTGGAAGTGTATCACCAACCACCTAACCTCGAGAAATTATGGGAAAACCTGACAAACAAATGATAATGATGTTGATGAAGGCATAACTATTCTTACCTGGATTTCTTACCTGGATGACCTTTCCCTATGAGCCATGCTAGGGTGAACCATCAGGCAAAGAACCGAATTATTCCTTATTATTATTCCTCCTCCCATCCATCCAGACTGCCACCCCCACAAGCATGTCCGCCCGCCACCTGGTTTTCGTGTACGGGACCCTGCGGAAAAACATGCTCAACCACTCCCGGCTGCTGGACGCTGCCAATGGGGCGGCGCGGTGCCTGGGCCTGGCCACCACCACCGAGAGGTACCCGCTGGTCATCGCCTCCAGGTACAACATCCCTTACCTGCTGGCGGCTCCAGGGCATGGACAGGTGGGTTGTGTTTTTCTTACCTGGATGACCTTTCCCTATGAGCCATGCTAGGGTGAACCCTCAAGCAAAGAACCGAAAGGTCTCACCAACCAATGCGTCAGCCTATCCAAACTCATCAAACAACATAACATAATCCAATAAGACATAGGCTGGAAAGTGCATTGGGAGTTCATTTCATATGGTCAGGGATAATAGTCAGGGTAATAGTTTTGCTTTTGTTTATATATTTACTCTTTTTTTATGCCAAGGGAGGCAATTAAAGGACAAAAAAAACAGAGAAAACAGTAAAAGTGTGCTCATAGTTAACTCCCTATGTTAATTCACCTTTCACTTATACACACTTTCATATTTTATAATTTTATTTATCCTTAAGAAATTAGGACCAAGGCCGCGTGCAGCTGTAGCATATTCCCCAAACTTCACCTTAATCTATGTTTATCCTATTTAATTACAGCCCCATTCTTATTCAGGAGGTGAGTGAGATAGAGGGAGGGAATGCTAGAGGACGACCTCCAGTGAAATGGAGGGATAGGGTGCAAAGTACGTTAGGGAGAGGGGGGAAAGATCTTTGAGAAACTTTGAGCAGGCAAGGAGGGAGTGTCTGGATAGAGAAAGTTGGAAGCTCTTCTGCAGTGGCCATCCCCTGGTGGGAGCCCCTAGGAGCAGGCGTCAATGAAATGATGATGATGATGATTCTTATTCATACAGCATGTGCGTGGGGAGGTGTATGAGGTGGACGACAAGATGCTGGAGACTCTTGATGCTCTGGAGAACCACCCCAAGTATTATGAGAGGAAGGTGAGTCTGTGGTTCATGCTCTTAAATTTGTCGATCTCCCATTACTTCTATTTCCCAAGACCATGTAGAAGATTAACCAGGATTACATGGGTTCAAGGTGCAGGAGTCACATAAAACTATCACTGGGATTACAAAACAGTCCACGGTGCAATGGTTAGCATGCCTGGCTATGAATCAGCAGGCCTGGGTTCAAATCCTGACTTGGGTAGCCACTGCGCTGAATCACCCAGCTGTTCATTCACCCTCTCAGTCAGCTCAATAGATGGGTATTTGGGGAAACCTATGGAAGATAAATTGTGGTAACCTAGATGACACACTTGCCCTGGGGTAGTGAATTATTTCCTGCCGTAGCCTCGAGGGCCAGTGTGATGGGAGCGGTGAGTAGCGGGCTTTTTATTTTTCCTCTTCACTCTTTTTGTTGCCCTTGAGCCTTTGCCTTTGCTGTAAAAAAAGAAAAAAGCACCAAGGTCACTCTCTGCTACAGCATATGCCCCCAACTTCACCTTTGCCACCACAGGAAAAGAAGATCAAGCTGGAGGACTCGGGGGAGGAGCGTGAGTGCTGGGTGTATTTGCTGCACTGCTACAAGCCGCACCTCATGGACCTGCCCTTCCTGGAGGACTACTGCGCCGTGGATGACCCGGAGAAGGTGTACATTGCCAGGTGCTTGAGGAAGGAACCCGGGCCCGAGTACTGGGTGGATGTCAAGTTGGATGAGGTGCTGGCGCCTTCTAAAGAGTGACTGTAACATGAATGGCTCATTGGGCAGCAGACACGGGGTTTGTTTGGTGGATTGTATGGTAGACGTGGTTGTTTGCAAAATTGTATAGTTGATAATTTGGGTGTTTTTAACTTCCTCAATTAAGCTGAAGTACTGAAATTACTTAGGGCGTTACTGAAATGGGGTTTGTTTGGTGGTTTGTATGGTAGACATGGGGTTGTTTGCAAGATTGTATAATTGATAATTTTGCTGTTTTTAACTTTCTCATTTAAGCCGAAGTACTTAAACTACTTATGCCGTTTCTTAATTGTAATCTCTTTAAGTATGAAGATTGTTACAGAAAGCTAAATTTTTGGAGCAGGCTTTTCATGCTGCCAGAATGCCTCTTGTACAGAACTGAGTATGTACTACTGTGAAGGTTTATTATGAAATTTTAACTGAAACTTTTATTCTTAAATTGGCAAGTATGGTTAAACTCATTATGTTGATTTATTTTGTAGTGTGTCTTCTGGAAGCTGCTTATTTGGTGCAGTAAGATTTTATTGAACGCTGATAAGAAAGTGTTAGTTCAGAGCACCTCATATTCAGATCATGGGAATGGGCTGCGGTAAGGGAGAGTGTGTACAGTGTGGCAGCTCTTGGGTTGGTCGCTAAGGGCCGCTTTCACACTCATTTTGTTTGTTTTGATCGTTACCAATTGCGGTGATCGACGCTACAGTTTTCCACGTGAAACTGGCCTATGGGGTAGTGGCGGCTGCAGAGGAAGCGAGAGGTGTCGAGAGTGTTTGGGCTAGGCTAACCTCGCAGCCGCCACTACCCCATCGAACAGTTTTAAGTGGAAATTCTAAGGCATTGATCGTCGCCATTGGTAATGATCAAAACAAACAAAACAACTGTGAAAGCAGCCCTAAGTGTTGTTTCTTGTTGCACTGAGGGAAACTTCAAGCCTTTCATAATCATTGAAAACATGCAACATACACAATATAGTGAGACACGAGTGAAGGAACAAGGCAAAAATTATGATAAAGAATGAATGCTTATACTGAGGAAAACGTCAAGCCTCTTGTAATCACCTAAACTCCAAGGGCTGAGATCTTTTGGACATTCATGGCCACGTGGACTTTCGTGTCTTGCATAAGTGGTTTTGTTACGTATACAAGATAATAAGGGGATCATTTTGCTTCAACCATTTAATGTAGTCTATTCCATTGTACAGTTTTGTAGTGACTGTACACTTTATTGTTCTCAGGCAAAGGGACCATCATTCTTCTTGATTCAGGGATTGTGATGATATTATATATGTTTCTTTTGCATGTGAGGGTAAGCAGAAGCACTTATGAATGATTACCACATGCAACTTCATTTCTGGGATTTTAGAAGCATAGGAATTTGCATGTGAGGTTAACACACATGAATTATTAGAACATGCAACTTTATTCCTGTGATTTTAGAGGCATAGGAATTCGCATGTTAGGTTAATTACACATGAATGATTCGCACATGCAACTTCATTCCTGGGGTTTTAGAGGCATAGGAATTCACATCATGTTAAAGATACATGAATGATTAGAACATGCAACTTTATTCCTGGGATTTAAGAGGCATAGGAATTCGCATGTTAGGTTAATTACACATGAATGATTAGCACATGCAACTTCATTCCTGGGATTTTAGAGGCATAGGAATTCACGTCATGTTAAAGATACATGAATGATTAGAACATGCAACTTCATTCCTGGGATTTTAGAGGCATAGGAATTAGCATGTTAGGTTAATTGCACATGAATGATTAGCACATGCAACTTCATTCCTGGGATTTTAGAGGCATAGGAATTCGCATGTTAGGTTAATTGCACATGAATGATTAGCACATGCAACTTCATTCCTGGGGTTTTAGAGGCATAGGAATTCACATCATGTTAAAGATACATGAATGATTAGAACATGCAACTTTATTCCTGGGATTTAAGAGGCATAGGAATTCGCATGTTAGGTTAATTACACATGAATGATTCGCACATGCAACTTCATTCCTGGGGTTTTAGAGGCATAGGAATTCACATCATGTTAAAGATACATGAATGATTAGAACATGCAACTTCATTCCTGGGATTTTAGAGGCATAGGAATTCGCATGTTAGGTTAATTGCACATGAATGATTAGCACATGCAACTTCATTCCTGGGGTTTTAGAGGCATAGGAATTCACGTCATGTTAAAGATACATGAATGATTAGCACATGCAACTTCACTCCTGGGATTTAAGAGGCATAGGAATTCGCATGTTAGGTTAATTGCACATGAATGATTAGCACATGCAACTTCATTCCTGGGATTTAAGAGGCATAGGAATTCACATGTCAGGTTAACCCGGTAGCAGCGACGAGCCAAATTTGTGGTATTACCGAACAACGACGAGCCAAATTTGTGCCATGATATAAACCCCCCCAAAATAGATGATGCATAAACTTTAAGAAGCATAGGCATGAGATGTGTTTTTGACGGAATCTGGTTGTCCTTCCTCGCATGGTTGCCCAGGTTGCGAACTCTCAGGGTGAACTCTTGAACATGTGAGTTAGTAAAGACTGTGATTGCTCAGTTACTGTTTTATGGGAAGTCCCTCAGACGATTCTTATAGTCATTTTAGTGCAGTATTTTAGATGTATATTGTGGACCAAATAGTTATTGTTGTTACATGCTGGACTTGTTAAAAATGTAAGGGAAACCAGATTATAAGTTCCTGTTTAAAATGCTGCCTCTCTTCTGCCACCTTTGTACTTTCTCTTACAAATATGATAAAAGAATGAATGGAAATGTTGTATGGAAGGAACCAATACAAAAGGCTGTAGTTGGATAAGTTTGGAAGGCATCCCTTTTCTTCGGGTCTTTTGCAAGTGAATGGATGTATGGTGGTCAGACCCTTTCCACTACCATATTTTCCTTTCTATACATGTACTAACCACTCTCCTTTCTGGGGCTGACTCACTCACAGGATCATGAAGGTAACGAGGCTCTTTGTTTTACCTCACACCCAGCACACCAATCCTTCCTTTCTGAAATTCATCCATCATCTCCCTTCTCTTCCCATCACTAGTAAACTCTGGAACAACCATCTATCATTTGTATTTCCTCCTGCCTATGACTTAACCCAGTAGCAGCGACGAGCCAAATTTATTGCTTTACCGTGTACCAGCGACGGGCCAAATTTTTGCCATGTTATAAACCTCCCAAAATAGATTTGCATAAACTGATCACAAATACATTGATATATATTATGAAATGGTTTGCGTGAGTGATGATTTTTTCTCATTTTTCTCGCTTAGAGGGACCTTTAAGAAACATGATCCCTGCTGCTACTGGGTTAAACTCTTTCAAGACGAGAGTATCAAGACACCTCTCTACCTGGAATTGACCTCTCTTGTACCCTCTCTTTTTTTTTCTTTTTTTTTTTTTGCTGGAGCACCATTTAGTGGGCTCCTTGTTGCTGGTTTTGTGTCTGCCCTTTACCTGCCTCCCTTGCTGTAGAAAAATGCGTAAATTCCTACTTCTTTATGGAAATTCTTTATGGTATTCACGACCACTTGTTCTTCCACTGTCTCTAGTCTGAAGATCCTCCCTGTCAACCTGTGTGTGTGTGTGTGTGTATTTTTTTTGTTTTTACATATTTATTTATTTATGTATTCTTTTTTATTATGTTTTTATTTTTTATTTATTTGTCTTATTTACTTGTTCATTTATTTTTTTGTTTATTTTATTTTATTTATTTATTTATTAATTTTTGCTCCTATGTGTGTATAATTTTTTTTTTTGTTGCTTTTTATTGTTTTTTTGGTGTATTCATGTTTCCATCTACTAACCTGTGCACTGTCTGTTCTCTTGCAGTGAGGATGACATATCAGACCCAGATGATATATAGGCTTATAGGGCAGCTGTAGGTGAGTCTGTATTACAATTTTTACATACGTGGAATTTTGTACTGTAGATAGTATACTTAAACATGCTTCCATACACTTCCTACATCACACACACACACACACACACACACACACACACACACACATTCTTAAACATTTTGGTGCTCAAGTAGGCTACACATATTTGCGAAGACTTTCCTAGGAGTTTTGGGCATTTCCAGGGGTAGTTTAATGACCCTGGTGGTGGTAGTTTGGCCCTTCTTCTGTACCATGAACATAAAATACTACTCTCTCTCTCTCTCTCTCTCTCTCTCTCTCTCTCTCTCTCTCTCTCTCTCTCTCTCTCTCTCTCTCTCTCACACACACACACACACACACACACACACACACACACACACTACACATCAATTTATTTATCTTCTCAAATTACACCCTCTTTAGTATCTCTGGAGTAGATCATTATATATATTTTGAAACTTATCTCTTGTTAACTGATGTTTCTGTATTTTTGTTCAAATATATATACTTTCACTTTTACGAATACTTTTTATCATTATTTTCCTGTTCCCTTTTATTTTTTTTCCTTGTTTTTGGATGTTTGCGTTCTCAAGGAAATGTTGGTAATGAAGGAAGGTGTCTAGTTGTTTGGGTAATGTGGGCCTTGAATGACTGAGTTTTATTTGTTTATATTTATTTGCTTGTTTATTTGGCAAAGAATACAGGCACAGGAGTCAAAATAATGAATGAATGAAGGAAGTGAAGGAACGTAGGTAGGGGGGAGATAAGGAAGGAAGAGAGAAAGCAAAATGGATGGTGAGGGGGAAAGGAAGAAGGAAGGAAGGGAAAGAATGGAGGAAGGAAGGAAGAAGAGAGGGAAGGATAGAGAGGAGGCAGAGAAAGCAAAACGAATGGAGAGAGGGAAAGGAGAAAGGAAGAAGGGAGACAGAAGGAGGGAGGTATATGAAAGGGAAGGCAGGAGGCAAGGAGTGAGTGAGGGAAAGTCAAAAGTGGGCGCTGGGGTCAGTCAAAAGTGGGCGCGGGGGTCAGTCAAAAGTGGGCGCGGGGGTCAGTCAAAAAGTGGGCGCAGGGGTCAGTCAAAAAGTGGGCGCAGGGTCAGTCAAAAGTGGGCGCGGGGGTCAGTCAAAAAGTGGGCGCGGGGGTCAGTCAAAAAGTGGGCGCGGGGGTCAGTCAAAAAGTGGGCCCGTGGGTCCGTCCAAAGTGGGCGCTGGGGTCAGTCAAAAGTGGGCGCGGGGGTCAGTCAAAAAGTGGGCGCGGGGGTCAGTCAAAAAGTGGGCGCGGGGGTCAGTCAAAAAGTGGGCGCGGGGATCAGTCAAAAGTGGGCACTGGGGTCAGTCAAAAGTGGGCACTGGGGTCAGTCAAAAGTGGGCGCGGGGGTCAGTCAAAAGTGGGCACTGGGCTCAGTCAAAAGTGGGCGCGGGGGTCAGTCAAAAAGTGGGCGCGGGGGTCAGTCAAAAGTGGGCGCGGGGGTAAATCAAAAGTGGGCGCGGGGGTCAGTCAACAATTGGCCGCGGGGGTCAGTCAAAAGTGGGCGCGGGGGCAGTCAAAAAGTGGGCGCGGGGGTCAGTCAAAAGTGGGCGCGGGGGTCAGTCAAAAAGTGGGCGCGGGGGTCAGTCAAAAGTGGGCGCAGGTGCAGGAATCAGTCAAAAGTGGGCGCGGGGGTCAGTCAAAAAGTGGGCGCGGGGGTCAGTCAAAAGTGGGCGCAGGTGCAGGAGTCAGTCAAAAAGTGGGCGCAGGAGTCGAAACTTGCCCAACTTTTGACTCCTCGCCTTTCACTCATTCTTCTCGTCTTCCCTGCAGGTCAGTGGTCAGCAGCGCCCTTACGACACGCTCCTCTGCTTCGCCTTAAACTAAACCAGCGAGCAGAACCATAAGAGACTTGGGAAATATGCGTCCCGTGCGCTATCGACATCATCCAGACAGGTAAGTGTACGCTTGTGGGAGGGGAACCAACGTTACTATGCTATGCTACTCAGAACATCGTATTTATCGACGTCTAGCCCTCCCAAACCTTCGATAATTAACGGTTTTAGGAATAGGTTTTGAGTAGCGTTATGGGTGTGGGTGTGACGGTTTGTGTACGCTTGTGGGAGGGGAAGACCAACGTTACTATGCTATGACACTCAGAACACCGTATTTATCGACGTCTAGCCCTCCCAAACCTTCGATAATTAACGGTTTTAGGAATAGGTTTAAATGAGTAGCGTTATGGGTGTGGGTGCGACGGTTTGGGGTGTGAAAAGGGAAAATTGAAAACGAGGAGGTTGGGGAGACCTCGGAAGATCGTAGATTTCGAGAATGAGCGAAAAAAGAGAAAGAACGATTTACCTATGCTGGTGATTCTAACTGGCTTGTGAAAATTTAATTTAGACCCTCTTCATATTTCTTCGTGTTCTGGGGTAAGACTAACTTAATTAACAGTATAGACGATGCTGACGAATGTAAATGGCTTATGATTTAGACCCTTTTTCATATTTTTTCAAGTTTTTCATTATAATTTTGTGAAAGGCGGAAGCGTCTGACACAACCAACCTGACTTTCTGGGCTAACTATACAAAGAAAACGGGGATCAGTAAGACGAGGAGAGACTCAACGAAAGAACATGAGAGAGAGAGAGAGAGAGAGAGAGAGAGAGAGAGAGAGAGAGAGAGAGAGAGCACACATACCATCTCTTTGTTCTAAACGCCAAACCACCACACTCATAATCACCACCATCACCACCACCACCTCTTTCCTCTCAGACAGATAATCACTTACCAGACAATAAAAAGAGAGAGAAAGCTGATAGCCTACACGTTACTCCATCAAGCACAGAACTGGGTCGATGTAATTGCGTCCTTCTGTTCGTGAATGTCCCGGGAATTCACTGCGTTAATGGCGTTTTTTTTTTTTATGCGTTCGTGTCCGGGTATGGGAAAAGGCTCGATGGCATACGGGGAATGATTGATTTAGGAATGAGTCGTTAGCGGGGAGTGATTGGATGACAGGATATGTGTGTGGCGAGGCGGGACGTGCGTGCGTGCGTGTGTGTGTTAGGGGAGGGTGAAGGGGTGGGGAACTGAGAATCGAGGATGTATTCAGGGCAAGGATTAAGGTGCAAGGGTGCGTGGGTGTGGGGGGGAGGAGGGCAAGGACACTATTCCGGCCCTCAGGTGGTCCACTGTAATCACATGAAACCTCAGACGTGGGGGTCGGGGGGGAGGGGTTGAAGCCTCGCCTCGGAACGGTCTGGAAGCAGCGGTGGGCGGGGCCTCGGCCGTGCACACCCGAGCATTGCATCGTGCCCTGGTCCTCGGCGGCGGGCAGCACGTGGGCAGCATCACCCTGGGACGCGGCAGGAGGGCAGGCGAGGCGAGTGTAGGCGCGAGAGTGCAGAAGCATCGGTGCAGCGGCGGCGGTGGGCGTGGTGATGACGCGGCCACGCACGGATCGATCCCCCCGGTGGTTCCAGCGTCAGCGGTGCGGCGAGGCCTCAGTCATGATGCCGGCAGCCGGAGGAGCGCTGGTACCACGCTTCCTCGCCGTTTGACTCGCCCCGTGCCTCACCGCCCCCTCACCCCTCGCGCCCCGCCCACTTAGCTGACGGCACTCCTCACTCCCTGACCCCGACGCCCTAAGACACCTCTGAGGCCCCGTGCCCTGACTCAATCCCCGCGAGACCCGCACATCCACACGTCAGCATGGGCGGCGAGGAGGAAAAGCCACCCCGCCAAGAGGCAGACGACAGCATCAGGGTGATATGCCGCATCAGGCCCCTCAACAAGAGCGAGGAGGCCGCGGGCAGCAAGTTCGTGTGCTCCTTCCCTTCCTCCCGCGGCCAGGAGGACCAGATGGTCGCCGTTGGGGTGAGTTGTGACGGTGTGCTGTGCGTTAGTCTTTTGTCTGTCTCGCCATGCTACCTCCACCTCCAGCACGGGGTGTGTGTGGGGGGGTGGGTGCTGTATGGCTGAGGGGGTGGCTATAGGACGGCCCTGTGTGTGTGTGTGTCGCAGACTCGCAGTGTTTAGAGGCGAGACCAAGGTGTGTGTGCGTGTGTGTTTGTGTGTATGTGTGTCGCAGTGTTTAGAGGCGAGACCAAGGTTGTGCGTGTGTTTGTGTGTATGTGTGTCGCAGTGTTTAGAGGCGAGACCAAGGTGTGTGTGTGTGTGTGTGTGTGTGGTCATGCGAAGGAGGTCCGCCACACTCCAGCGGTAGTGTGGTGATGGTGGTGGTGAATCATGAGGTTGTGGCGGTGATGGTGGTGGTGGTGATGACTCAAACCACCACCACTACCACAATCGCCGCCACACTTAACCGGTGATAGTGGTGATGACGCAGTGATGGTGGTGGTGGTGATGCAAGCCACCACCACCGTCAGGTAAACATCGTCAGTCTGCAAGCCCTCCCTCTCTTCTCCCTTTCTTCCTCCCTTCCCTTTCCTCCCCCTCTTCCTCCCTTCCTCCCGTGCACTCTATCGTGACCGTAAGACAAATGTGGCTTTCGGGACCGTCTGCCAATGTGAGAGAGAGAGAGAGAGAGAAGGTTAATGTCGAGGAATGGTTAAAACTGGATCAGAACCTTAAAGTCACACACTCTCTCTCTCTCTCTCTCTCTCTCTCTCTCTCTCTCTCTCTCTCTCTCTCTCTCTCTCTCTCTCTCTACGTGAGGGAGAGAGAGAGAGAGAGCAACGACCGTGTGTGTGGAGCATTCTGTTAGCTTGTTCGGTGGAGCGGCGAATGAGAGAGAGAGAGAGAGAGAGAGAGAGAGAGAGAGAGAGAGAGAGAGAGAGGAATGTCATGTTTCAATATTTCATCGGCGAAAGTGAGGCGAACGAACATGAGGTAAAGGTGATTGTGTGTGTGTGTGTGTGTGTGTGTGTTTGTTTTCCTCTTGTCTCGCCACACATACACACACACACACACACCTGCTCTTACACAACAGCTGCCGACAGATGTGCGCTAATCCAGAAATGTACACACGCACGCACACATAAAACGCAGGTGAAAATGTGTGTGTGTGTGTGTGTGTGTGTGTGTGTGTGTGTGTGTGTGTGTAATAATCAATACTAACTTACTAAAAAAAAAAAAAACATTACCATCACACCCTATCTAACCTAACTTTACCTTACCTATCATACCTACCTTACCTTACCTTACCTGAATTTATCCTACCTTCCCTTACTTATTCTAATATCACCTTACCTTACCTGACCTTAACTTACCTGAATTTATCCTACCTTCCCTTACCTATTCTAATATCACCTTACCTTACCTTACTCATTTAACATTACCTAATCTACCATCATCATTGCTTTTCCTTACTTCGCCTAACATCACCATACCTTGCCTTTATTGACCTTACCTTAAATAACCTTACCTTACCTAACCTACCTATCCTAACCTAACCTTACTTCACCCAGCCTTATCTTACATTATCTAACCTTACCTTACCTAACCTAGCCTACCCAGCCCTACCCATCCTATCCCAACCTAACTTTACCTTACATTATCTAACCTTACCTTACCTTACCTTACCTTACCTTACCTTACCTTGCATTACCTTACCTAACCTTACCTAGCCTACCCATCCTATCCCAACCTAACTTTACCTTACATTATCTAACCTTACCTTACCTTACCTTACCATACCTTACCTTGCATTACCTTACTTAACCTTACCTTACTTTATCTAACCTTACTTTACATTACTTCACCTAGCCTACCCTAACTTAACCAAACCTCACTTAACCTGTCCTAACCTAACCTCATCTTACCTGACCTTCACCTTACTGTACCTAACCTTACCTAACCTAACCTATCCAAACCTAACCTAACCTCACCTCACCTCACCTCACCTCACCTCACCTAGTCAGAACTCTACCTTCAGACTTTACCTTACCTTATCTAACCTTCCTTTTTTTTTTTTTTTTTTTTTTTTTTTTTTACAACAAAGGAGGCAGCTCAAGGGCACACAAAAAAAGAAAACAATAATAAAAAAAGCCCGCTACTCGCTGCTCCTAAAAAAGAAACAAAAGAGGTGTCCAAAAGCTAGGTCAAATACGAGAGGAGAGATGTCGTTCAAGTCGTAGGCAGGAGGAAATACAGATGAAGGAAGATTGTTCCAGAGTTTACCAGTGTGAGGGATGAAAGAGTGAAGATGCTGGTTAACTCTTGCATAAGGGGTTTGGACAGTATAGGGATGAGCATGAGTAGAAAGTCGAGTGCAGCGGGGCCGCGGGAAGGGGGGAGGCATGCAGTTAGCAAGTTCAGAAGAGCAGTCAGCGTGGAAATATCGATAGAAGATAGAAAGAGAGGCAACATTGCGGCGGAATTTAAGAGGTAGAAGACTATCAGTATGAGGAGGAGAGCTGATGAGACGAAGAGCCTTAGCCTCCACTCTGTCCAGAAGAGCTGGGTGAGTGGAGCCCCCCCACACATGAGATGCATACTCCATACGAGGGCGGACAAGGCCCCTGTATATGGACAGCAACTGTGCGGGGGAGAAGAACTGTCGGAGACGGTACAGAACGCCCAGCCTCGAGGAAGCTGAATTAGTAAGAGATGAGATATGAAGTTTCTAGTTGAGATTTTGAGTTAAGGATAGACCGAGGATGTTTAGTGTTGAGGAAGGTGATAGCTGTGTGTTGTCAAAGAATAGGGGATAGTTGTTTGGAAGATTGTGTCGAGTGGATAGGTGGAGAAACTGTGTTTTTGAGGCGTTGAAGGACACCAGGTTCCTCTTGCCCCAATCGGAAATAATAGTAAGGTCTGAGGCTAAGCGTTCTGCAGCCTCCAGCCTTGAGTCGTTAAGTTCCTGTAGGGTGGGTCTTCTATTAAAAGAAGTTGAGTAATGCAGAGTGGAATCATCGGCGTAGGAATGGATAGGACAGTTCGTTTTGGAAAGAAGATCATCAATGAACAACAGAAAAAGAGTGGGAGATAGGACAGAACCCTGTGGGACACCACTGTTAATAGATTTAGGGGAAGACCAGTGACCGTCTACCACAGCAGAAATAGAACGGTCAGAAAGGAAACTGGAGATAAAGGTACAGAGAGAAGGATAGAAACCGTAGGAGGGTAGTTTGGAAAGCAAAGATTTGTGCCAGACCCTATCAAAAGCTTTTGATATGTCCAGTGCAATAGCAAAGGTTTCACCGAAACGGCTAAGAGAGGATGACCAAGAGTCAGTTAAGAAGGCTAGGAGATCACCAGTAGAACGCCCCTTGCGGAACCCATACTGGCGATCAGATAGAAGGTCAGAAGTGGAAAGGTGCTTTTGAATCTTCCGGTTAAGGATTGATTCAAAAGCTTTAGATAGACCAGAAAGTAAAGCTATAGGACGGTGGTTTGAGGGATTGGAGCGGTCACCCTTCTTAGACACAGGCTGTATGAAGGCATACTTCCAGCAAGAAGGAAAGGTAGATGTTGACAGGCAGAGGCGAAAGAGTTTGACCAGGCAGGGTGTCAGCACGGAAGCACAGTTTTTAAGGACGATAGGAGGCACTCCATCAAGTCCATAAGCCTTCTGAGAGTTGAGGCCAGAGAGTTCAGCCTTAGAGATAGATGAGACGGCAGTGTTGCTGTCAGGACTGAGGAGTGGAGGGAAAGATGAAGAAGTGAAGTTGGAGATGTTTTTAGCTAGATGCCAGAAGTCACGGGAAGAGTTAGAGAAAACAAGGTTTTGGCATTTTCTATTAATGAAAGAATTTTTGGTTAGTCGGAGAATAGATTTGGCACGATTTCGGGCAGAAATGTAAAGTTCATAATTAGCATTAGTTTGAAGGCTCTGGTACCTTTTGTGAACTGCCTCTCTATCTTTGACAGCACGAGAACAAGCGTGATTAAACCAAGGCTTTTTAGCATGAGGAGTAGAGAAAGAACGAGGAATGTATGCCTCCATTCCAGAGACAATCACCTCTGTGATGCGCTGAGCACACACAGAGGGGTCTCTATCCTGGAAGCAATAATCATTCCACGTGAAATCGGAAAAGTACATCCTCAGGTCGTCCCACCGGGCTGAAGCAAAATGCCAGAAGCATCGCCTCTTCGGTGGGTCCAGAGGATGTACAGGAGCGATAGGACAGGATGCAGAAATAAGATTGTGATCGGAGGAGCCCAACGGAGAGAACAGTTTGACAGAATAAGCAGAAGGGTTTGAGGTAAGGAAGAGGTCTAGAATGTTGGGCCGGTCTCCAAGACGGTCGGGAATACGTGTAGGGTGCTGGACCAACTGCTCTAGGTCGTTGAGGATATCAAAGTTGTAGGCTTGTTCACCAGGATGGTCAGTGAAAGAGGATGAAAGCCAAAGCTGGTGGTGAACATTGAAATCTCCTAGGATGGAGATTTCAGCGAAGGGAGAGTGGGTCAAGATGTGCTCCACTTTATAATTCAAATAGTCAAAGAATTTTACATAGTTGGTAGAGTTAGGTGAGAGATAAACAGCACAGATGTATTTAGTAATATAATGACAATGAAGTCTTAGCCAGATGGTAGAAAATTCAGAAGAGTCAAGGTTGTGGGCACGAGAGCAAGTGATGTCGTTGCGCACGTAGGCGCAACGCACGTAGGCGCAACATCCAGCTTTGGATTGAAATTTAGGATAGAGATAGTAGGAGGGAACAGAGTAGAGATTGCTGTCAGTAGCCTCAGAAACCTATCCTAATCTAACCTAACCTCACCTCACCTAGTCAGAACTCTCTCATTTACCTTCAGACTTTACCTTACCTTATCTAACCTTACCTTACCTAACCTAGTCTAACTATCCTAACCTAGCCTAACTTTACCTAACCTCACCTATCCCAACCCTTTCCTTCACCTTACCTTACCTTACATTACCTTACCTTATCTCACTCTACCTAACCTATCCATGCCCAACCTTTCTTAACCTTACCTTATCTAACCCAACCTAACCTATCCATGCCTTACCTTTCCTTATCTTAACTAACCTTACCTTATATTACCTTATCTAACCTTACCTAACATTACCCAACAATACCTTACATTACCCAACCTAGCCTACCATAACCTAACCCCAACCTCACCTCATCTCACCTCACCTAACCTCATCTAACCTAACCTTCACCTTACCGTACCTAACCAAACCTAACCTAACCTAACCTCCTCATCCCTCCCAGCCAGATCCTTTCTTTCACCTTCAGACTTTACCTTACCTTAATCTAACCTAACCTAACTTATCTCACCTGGCCTTACCTAACCTAACCTAACTTAATCTCACCTAGCCTTACCTCACCTAACTTAACTTAATCTCACCTAGCCTTACCTCACCTAACCTAACTTAATCTCACCTAGCCTTATCTAACCTAACCTAACCATCTCACCAAGCCTTACCTAACCTAACCTAACCATCTCACCTAGCCTAACCTAACCTAATCTAACCATCTCACCTAGCCTTGCCTAACCTAACCTAACCATCTCACCTAGCCTAACCTAACCTAACCTAACCATCTCACCAAGCCTTACCTCACCTAACCTAACCATCTCACCTAGCCTTACCTAACCTAATCTAACCATCTCACCTAGCCTTACCTAACCTAATCTAACCATCTCACCTAGCCTTACCTAACCTAACCTAACCATCTCACCTAGCCTTACCTAACCTAACTTAATCTCACCTAGCCTTACCTAACCTAACTTAATCTCACCTAGCCTTACCTAACCTAACCTAACCATCTCACCTAGCCTTACCTAACCTCACCTAACCATCTCACCTAGCCTTACCTCACCTAACCTAACCATCTCACCTAGCCTTACCTAACCTAACCTAACTTAATCTCACCTAGCCTTACCTCACCTAACCTAACTTAATCTCACCTGGCCTTACCTAACCTAACCTAACCATCTCACCTAGCCTTACCTCACCTAGCCTTACCTAACCTAACCTAACTTAATCTCACCTAGCCTTACCTCACCTAGCCTTACCTCACCTAACCTAACCATCTCACCTAGCCTTACCTAACCTAATCTAACCATCTCACCTAGCCTTACCTCACCTAGCCTTACCTCACCTAACCTAACCATCTCACCTAGCCTTACCTAACCTAATCTAACCATCTCACCTAGCCTTACCTAACCTAGCCTTACCTCACCTAACCTAACCATCTCACCTAGCCTTACCTCACCTAACCTAACCATCTCACCTAGCCTTACCTAACCTAACCTAACCATCTCACCTAGCCTTACCTCACCTAACCTAACCATCTCACCTAGCCTTACCTAACCTAACCTAACTTAATCTCACCTAGCCTTACCTCACCTAACCTAACCATCTCACCTAGCCTTGCCTAACCTAACCTAACTTAATCTCACCTAGCCTTACCTAACCTAACCATCTCACCTAGCCTAACCTAACCTAACCTAACCATCTCACCAAGCCTTACCTAACCTAACCTAACTTAATCTCACCTAGCCTTACCTCACCTAACCTAACCATCTCACCTAGCCTTACCTAACCTAATCTAACCATCTCACCTAGCCTTACCTAACCTAACCTAACCATCTCACCTAGCCTTACCTCACCTAACCTAACCATCTCACCTAGCCTTACCTAACCTAATCTAACCATCTCACCTAGCCTTACCTAACCTAATCTAACCATCTCACCTAGCCTTACCTAACCTCATCTAACCATCTCACCTAGCCTTACCTAACCTAACCATCTCACCTAGCCTTACCTAACCTAACCTAACCATCTCACCTAGCCTTACCTAACCTAATCTAACCATCTCACCTAGCCTTACCTAACCTAATCTAACCATCTCACCTAGCCTTACCTCACCTAACCTAACCATCTCACCTAGCCTTACCTAACCTAACCTAACCATCTCACCTAGCCTTACCTCACCTAACCTAACCATCTCACCTAGCCTAACCTAACCTAATCTAACCATCTCACCTAGCCTTACCTAACCTAACCTAACCTAACCCCAGCCTCACCTAACCTCACCTCCCCACCTTCACCTTCACAGCAGCAGAAAATGATCGGCATGGACCCTCCCTTTATAGACTTCCTCCCCTTGATCGATATTACGAGGCGCCCACCACGGCCAGCCCCAGATACCGAGACCTCCCCTTCCCCCTTCCCCTCCTTCCCCTCCCCTTCCTTCTCTTCCTTTCCCTTCCTCTTCCCTTCCCTTTCCTTCTCTTCCTTTCCCTCCCTTCCCCTCTTCTCCTCTCTTCTCTTCCTTCCCCTCCCCTCCCCTCTTCTCCTCTCTTCCCCTTCCTTCTCTTCCTTACCCTCCCCTTCCCTCTTCTCCTTTCCTCCTTCCCCTCCCCTTCCCCTTCCTTCCTCTCCCCTTCCCTCTTCTCCCCTCTTCCCCTTTCCTGTCACTCTTTCTTCCTCCTCTCTCGTCTCCTTCTCCCTTTCCCTCCTCCCATTTCTCCCCCTTCTCACCTATCCTCCCTTCCATCTCTTTCCCTCTCATTACCATCTCTTTCCCTCTTCCCCTTCTTTTCCTTCCTCTTCCCCTTCCCCTCTCTTCTTCTCTCTTCCCCTCCCTCCTCTTCCTTCCATCTGCTTGATTGCCCCTTCCTTTTTGCCTCCTATCCCATTATTTAATCTCTCCCTTTTCTTCCTCTTCCTTCCATTCTTTCCCTCTTCTTCCTTCCTCCTCTCATGTTTTCTTACTCCTCCTCCTCTTCCTCTTCCTCTCTTTCCCTGTCTTCTTTATCTCCTTCCCTTCCTACCATTTTCTCCTCACTCCTCAGCTTCTCATCTTCATTCCTCTTCTTCCTCTCCTCCTCCTCTTCCTCCTCCTCTCCCTCATTTGTCTCCCTTCGTCTCGTTTCCTCCACCCACGTTCTCCTTTTTACCTCCAAATTTCCCTCCTTTGTCTCTCTCCTCCAGTTTACTTACCCCCCCCCCTCTCTCTCTCTCTCTCTCTCTCTCTCTCTCTCTCTCTCTCTCTCTCTCTCTCTCTCTCTCTCTCTCTCTCTCTCTCTCTCTCTCTCTCTCTCTCTCTCTCTCTCTCTCTCTCTCTCTCTCTCGTTTCCTTACTTTCTCTCATCCCTTCCTTCCTTCCTTCCTCCTCCTCCTCCTCCTCCTCCTCCTCCTTCTTCTTATCTTACCTTAATTATTTCCTTCCTTCATCTTCTCCTTTATTTCCCTCTTTGTTTTCTCCACAAGTTATTATCTTTCCTTCTCTTCCTATCTTCTCCTCCTCCTCCTCTTCCTCTTCCTCCTTTCTTTTATTGTATCTTCATTATTTCCTTTCTTTATCTTCTCTTCCATCTTTGTTCTGCATCGTCTCTCTTTCCTCCTCCTCCTCTTCCTCCTCCTCCTCTTCTTCCTTCCTATCGTAACCTTAATAATTCCCTTCCTTCATCTCCCTCCTTGTTTCTCTCCATAATTTATCTTCCACCCCTCTCCCTCCTCCTCCTCCTCCTCCTCCACTTCCTCCTCCTCCACTTCTCCTAAACCAAACATTCTCTCCCCTTTATCTCCTCCACCTCTCCTCTCTCACGTTCATCTCATTTCCTCCTCAACATCCTCCTCCTCCTCCTCCTCCTCCTCCCTTCCGCCTATCCTTACCTCTCCGTCTCCTCCCTTCCACCTCCTCCTCTCATTTCTTACCTTCCTCCCTTTCTTCCTCTTCATCTATTCATTCTTTTATTTTTTTTCTTCATTTTTTTCATTTTTTTCATCTATTCATTTTTCTCATCTTTTCTTCTTCATCTATTCCTTTTTTATATTTTCTCCTTTATTCATTTATTTTCCTCTCCTCTCTTCCGTTCCTTTTCTCCCTCCCATCCTTTTTTTTTTTTTTTCAGTATTGCCAACTAAAAAAAAAAAAAACAGGTGTGCTTCGTTTTCCATCACATTGAGTAGTTATTCATTGTTGTGGTTGTTGCTGCTGCTGTTGTTGTTGTTGTTGTTGTTAGCATTTCACACTGGTTGAGCGATCTGGAAATATTGTAAACAAAACCCTGCTAATTAGGTGGCGAATTTACATGTGTGTGTGTGTGTGTGTGTGTGTGTGTGTGTGTGTGTGTGTGTGTGTGTGTGTTAAGTTTCTCCCCCTCACAGCTGTTGTTAACGTGATGCATAGTGGATGTGGCTTTCTCTCTCTCTCTCTCTCTCTCTCTCTCTCTCTCTCTCTCTCTCTCTCTCTCTCTCTCTCTCTCTCCGCTTTAAAATGATTTCTTCCCCAAGTTTCTCACTAATCTTTTTTTTTTTCCTTATCCCTACTACAACTACTACTACTACTACTACTATTACTACTACTATTACTACTACCAGATAAAACAAGATAGATAGATTATTATTATTATTATTATTATTATTATTATTATTATTATTATTATTATTATTATTATTATTATTATTATTATTATTATTATTATTATTTTTACAGTATAGGAGACCATTCAAAACCAAAATAAGTAAGCCTGTTATATTAAAAATGTCCTCTGTAGCAAATTCTTCACACGGACATTGTTTTAAGATGCTTTTAAGGAGTGCATGATGTATTTTAGTTAGCGCACAGGTCAATACACGCACGACATTTATATTTTTCTTACGCGTTATCCAATTTTAAGATAATTTCATCGATTTTTGCTTGTCACGTCAAATGCAGAAGGATCCGCCTCCTCTCCTTACCCCTCCTCCTCCTCCTCCTCATCATCATCATCACCCCCCCCCCCCTTCCTTCCAGTCTTCCTACCCTCTCTCCTTCCTCCTCCTTCTCCTCCTCCTCAGCCTCCCTTGCCCCCTTCCTTCCAGTCTTCCTACCCTCTCTCCTTCCTCCTCCTTCTCCTCCTCCTCAGCCTCCCTTGCCCCCTTCCTTCCAGTCTTCCTACCCTCTCTCCTTCCTCCTCCTTCTCCTCAGTCTCACATTCCCCCCCTCCTCCTCAGTCTCACATTCCCCCCCTTCCTTCCAGTCTTCCTACCCTCTCTCCTTCCTCCTCCTCCTCAGTCTCCCATTCTCCCCCTTCCTTCCAGTCTTCCTACCCTCTCTCTATCCCTCTTCCTCCCCTCCCCTTCTCTCCCTCCCCCGCCTTCCATCCTCCCTCTTCCTTCCAGTCTTCCGACCCTCTCTCCTTCCTCCTCCTCCTCCGTCTCCCATTCTCCCCCTTCCTTCCAGTCTTCCGACCCGCTCTCGATCCCTCTTCCTCCCTCCCTTCTCTCCCTCCCTCGCCTTCCATCCTCCCTCTTCCTTCCAGTCTTCCTACCCGCTCTCCATCCCTCTTCCTCCCGTCCCCTTCTCTCCCTCCTCAGCCTCCCCCCACCCCCCCCCTTCCTTCCAGTTTTCCTCCCTCCCTTCCCTCTTCTCTCTCTCACCCCTTCTTACCTCTCCCTCCCTCTTCCTTCCCTTCCCTCTCTCTTTCCCCTTCCTTCCTTTTTCTCCCCTTATCTCCCATCCCTTCCCTTTCCTCACCCTCTTCTTCCTCCTCATTCCAGTTCCCTCCCTCTCCCCTCCCTTTCATCCCCTCCTCCCTCTTCCCTCTCTTCCTCCCCTTCCTCTACCCTCCCCCTCCCCCTCCTCTCGTGAGTCATGCAGTGTTGCCACATAAAGAGACGTCACCTTCTTGTTGATGAGAGAGAGAGAGAGAGAGAGAGAGAGAGAGAGAGAGAGAGAGAGAGAGCAGCATTGTCTCGGCATTCCACAAAGACATTCCTCGGCATTTAATTTTTCCCTCACACACACACACACACACACACACACACACACACACACACACACACACACAAACAAACAAACAAACAAATTCAAACAAATAACACCCCCGCATTATATCGGCACAAAGGTAATGGCGTGAGAGATATATAAAAAAGAAAAAAAAGAAAGAAAATAGATAAAGGAAAATGAAAGGGAAAAACAGGTCTGGATTCCCTCTCTTGGGTTTTTGTGCGGTGAGGAAGTAGCAGAAGGAAGAGGAGGAGGAGGAGGAGAGACTGGGAGAATTATAAGAATGAGAAGAAGCAGCAAAAAGCGATTAACTTCTCCGCGTATTAGAAAAAAGAAGAGCCGAAGATGAGTGATTAGGAAGAATATGAGCGTGAGAAGATAGGAAAAGAAGAAGAAGGAGAAGGAGGAAGAGAACAATGGGAAGAATATAAGATTGCGAAGAAGGAAATAGGAAATGAAGAATGATGAAGTTATCTCATTAACACACACGACTATAGATTTCTTTTATAATTTGACGAAGATAACATGACTATAATTGCATACAGATAAGAAGAACTTGACTTTTTATGACAACGAGAAGCATCTTGAACTGTACAGTCACGCATGAAAACTCAATTAACCTTCCCTGTGACCTTGGAAAACTAATCATAATGGAAGCTCGATACATCATAGTGATAGTTTAAGATGACCCCTATACCCTGAACTGTATAACCACTCATTAAAACCCAATTACTCTTCCCTGTGACCTTAGAAAACAGTGGTAATATAAGCCCGATACGTCCTATTGATAGTTTAACATGACCCCTATACCCTGAACTGTATAACCACTCATTAAAACCCAATTACTCTTCCCTGTGACCTTAGAAAACAGTGGTAATATAAGCCCGATACGTCCTATTGATAGTTTAACATGACCCCTATACCCTGAACTGTATAACCACCCAGTAAAACCCAATAACTCTTCTCTGTGACCTTAGAAAACAGTGGTAATATAAGCCCGATACGTCCTATTGATAGTTTGACATGACCTCTGCACCCTGAACTGTATAACCACTCATTAAAACCCAATTACTCTTCTCTGTGACCTTAGAAAACAGTCGTAATATAAGCCCGATACGTCCTAGTGATAGTTTGACATGACCTCTGCACCCTGAACTGTATAACCACTCATTAAAACCCAATTACTCTTCCCTGTGACCTTAGAAAACAGTGGTAATATAAGCCCGATACGTCCTATTGATAGTTTAACATGACCTCTGCACCCTGGACTATACAATCACCCATGACAACCCGGTTACTCTTTCTCCGAGGCCTTGGGAACTAGTCATAATATAGCCTGATACGTCCTAGAGATAGTTTAACATGACCTCTGCACCCTGAACTGTACAATCACCCATGACAACCCGGTTACTCTTTCTCTGAGGCCTTGGGAACTAGTCATAATATAGCCTGATACGTCCTAGGGATAGTTTAACATGACCTCTGCACCCTGAACTGTACAATCACCCATGACAACCCGGTTAGTCGGTTACTCTTTCTCTGTGGCATTGGGAACTATAAACACACACACACACACACACACACACCGCCGACCGCCGCCGCCGCGACTGGACGTGGGAAGACGGTTATAGTCGTTATATTATGAGCCCGCAACGTCCTAGAAATAGTTTAACACGACCTCTGCATCTCGAACTAGAAAACCACTCATTAAAACCCGGTTAACCTTCCCTGTGGCCTTGGAAAAGAGTCATAATGGAAGCCTGATACGGTTAAGCATTTGGACCATAGAGTCAGAACCGTTCAAGTGACAAGGATGCGGTAACGAGCATTCACGACCCACACTTACTGATTGCCCGGCCATCCGCGTGACGCAATTACTGGGCGATAATGAGGTTTAATCACTTTTGGGGATTGAAAGACAGGCGATGCGTGGGAGGAAAGGAAGGATTTTGACGTTTATTGATGGGATTTATTTGTTTGTTTACCTTCGTCATTACCTTTTCTCTTTCTTTTGTTTATTCTTCCCCTTCACTTCCCTTCCCTTCATTTCTCCCCTTCTCTTCCCTTCCCTTCCCTTCCTTTCTCCCCTTCTCTTCCCTTCCCTTCCCTTCCTTTCTCCCCTTCCCTTCCCTTCCTTTCTCCCCTTCCCTTCATTTCTCCCCTTCCCTTCCCTTCTCCCCTTCCCTTCCCTTCCCTTCCCTTCATTTCTCCCCTTCTCTTCCTTTCCCTTCTCTTCCTTTCTCTTCCTCTGTTTATCCTTCCTTCCCTCTTCCATTGTTTATTCCTTCCCTTCCCTTCCTTTCCCTTCTCTTCCTTTCTCTTCCTCTTCCTCACTCTTCTCTTCCGCCCCTTCCTCCTCCTCCAACTCTGCCCCCTCCTCCACATCATCAACATCCTCCTCCTCTACTCCCCCCCAGCCAACCCCTTCTTCCTCTTCCTCCTCCTCCGCCTCTGCCACCTCCTCATACATTTCTTCTCCCCCCTCCTCCACATCCTCCTCCTCTACTCCTCCCCAGTCAACCCCTACCACCCCTTCCTCCTCCTCCGCCTCTGTCCCCTCCTCCACATCCTCAACATCCTCCTCCTCTACTCCTCCCCAGTCAACCCCTTCCTCCCCTTCCTCCTCCTCCGCCTCTGCCCCCTCCTCCGCATCCTCAACATCCTCCTCCTCTGCTCCCCTGCAGTCAACCCCTTCCGCCTCTTCCTCATCTTCCCTGGGCTCCCCTTGTCCCTCTCCTCTACCAGCCCTCTAACGCCTCCACGTCCAGTCGCCACCACCTCCCCTCCTCACTACTCATCCATTATAAGACACAAGACCATTATTCCTGCTGTGGTCTGCGTAGATCAGACACAGTTTCAGGGCACAGACAAGCTGAAAACATCTGTTAGACTTGTAGGGGACTCGCTGGTTAGAGGTCAATTAACGGAATTCTGCGGCAGGAATACAGAGACGCGGAGGCGTTATTGTATTCAGGAGCCAAACTGGACGACATTACTTCAGCTGTCGATGCTGTCACGGAACTCGCGAAGGAAGACACAGTTTATTTGATTCACGCGGGGACAAATGACGTTCAGTCTACTCAAACTCAGGCCCTACTATCAAAATACCGTCAGGTCATTCGGCGTTACAAGACCAAGTCCCCTCACGTCATTGTCTCTGGAATTCTACCCAGAATCAGCGCTTACGCCGGCTTCAACAGCAAAGCGAGCAACATCAATACTAGTCTGAAGGAAATTTGTGACGACGAAGGCGTGGCGTTTACAAACGCCTGGCACCACTTCCTTGAGCGCCCAGACTTGTTTTGGAACGATGGACTACATCTGAATGAGGTTGGATCGGCGCGTTTCGGGAGGCTTCTGGACGAGGCAGTGAAAAGCTTTTCGAAAAGCCTTTAAAAAAACGGCGGGCGAGGACGGGGCAAAGGCAACCCTTGATCAACCAACCCGTAGCGTCAGTGCGACTCACAAGAAACTGTGTAACTAACGATGCCTCCGACAAGCGAACTGGTACAACTCGTCACGGCCACATTTCTATCATGTACACAAATGCACGTAGTTTAATACCCAAAAGGACGAAATTAGGGCGTATATTGCAACAGAGAAACCAGATGTGGTAGCCATCACAGAGACTTGGGCCAACTCTACCCATCTAGAATCCGAAATGTCATTCCCTGGTACGAAAGCTTCCACAAAAGTCGAAAGCACAAGAAAGGAGGAGGAGTAGTTTGCTACGTAAAAGTACACTCCCTGCCATAAAATAGACAAACAGGACGCAGAGAAATACGATTCTGTCTATGTGGAAATAACCGCAAATAACAAGAAACTAACACTTGCAACCGTATACAGGCCTCCGAAACAACAGGCAGCCGATGACACTGCCCTCTACGAAGAGATTCACTCTCTAACACAAAGCAAGGAAGCAATTATAATTGGGGACTTTAATTGCCCTAACATTGACTGGGGACTGATGACTGGAGATCAAGAGGGTAACAGGCTTTTAGAAATGGTGGAGGATTCGTTCCTCACTCAAGTTTTAACTCAACCAACAAGAGAAAACAATCTGCTGGATCTGGTATTATTAAGCGACCCCGACCTCATTCGCGACTGTACAGTTGGTGAGAAACTTAATGGGTGCGATCACCACTTAATCCGTTTTAATATCAACATATGTCACAAACTCGTAGATAATCCATCAGTGATACCAGATTACAAAAAAGGAAATTTCAACTTAGCCCGTGCACTGCTTCCCCCTACGACCTGGGACCAACTTGGCATCACCGACAATACAATCGACAACGCGTGGAACGTCTTCAAAGATAAGCTGTTGCAAGTAGAGAAGGCTACAGTGCCTACGAAATCCAGGCGAGTAAATGGGGCCGTAGATCCACCGTGGATGACCAGAGAAATAAAAAGGGCAGTAAACCTAAAAAAAAGGAATTATAATTTGATGAAAGAGAATGCTACGGCCGAAGCCAGCACACAGTACCACAACAGCCTCAGAGCTTGTCGCAGCCTTATTCGGAGTAGAAAACGAAACTATGAAAAGCAAATAGCGCGAGAAATCTAAACTAACTCCAAGAAATTCTTCACGTACATAAGATCGAAAAGAAAGTATAATCAATATTGGTCCCCTGACAGACGAGACTGGATCTGTAACTCAGGACAGTAAACAGATGGCCAGAATCCTCAACAGTAACTTCGCATCCGTATTCACAGTCGAGGACATCGAAACCATTCCCGAGCCCTGCCCCGCCGAGTGAGATCACGCCGCTGGAAATTGACTCAATATGCGACCAAGAAGAAAAAAGTACTTGGACAAACTCGACACGAACAAGTCAACGGGACCCGACAGTTTGTCCCGCGGTTATTAAAGAGCTTAAACAACAAATACTTCAACCACTCACTACCATATTCAACCGGTCAGTTCAACTAAACAAGGTCCCGGAAGACTGGAAGATGGCGAACGTAACACCGATTTTCAAAAAGGAGACAAAAGCGATGAATAAAAATACATGCCAATAAGTTTGACATCAGTGTCAGGAAAAATAATCGAAAATATTATTAGAGATAAACTAGTTAAGTTTCTAGAAAACAATAATGTAATCTCCGACACCAGCATGGCTTCAGAAACAAGCGCTCCTGCCTAACGAATTTATTAGACTTCTTCCAAGGTATATATAAGAACTGGGATGCCCACATCCCCAGTGATGTTATATACCTGGACTTTCAGAAAGCCTTCGACAAGGTACCGCACGAGCGACTCCTGCAGAAACTGCACTCGGCGGGTATCGGAGCCAATCTGATCGCGTGGATAAGAGATTGGCTCACCGACAGAAAACAACGAGTACTACTCAACGGACAGCCTTCCGATTGGCTACCAGTCACTAGTGGAGTGCCTCAAGGGTCAGTGCTGGGACCCATCCTCTTTATCATATATATCAATGACCTAGAATCAGGACTGAAATCCACAATATCGAAATTTGCAGATGACACCAAGGTGGGTGGAGATGCCCTCACAAAGACCGACTGCGAAATCATTCAGAAAGACCTCAATCACATTATCGAATGGTCGGAAAAATGGCAAATGTCTTTTAATGTTGACAAATGCAAAGTCATGCACATTGGGTCCCAAAATAGTAACCACACATACATCATGAATGGGAGACCTCTGCAAGCGATGCAGGAGGAAAAGGATCTTGGAGTCACTATCAGCAGTGACCTGAAACACGCGAATCACTGTAAAAAGGCATACAACAAGGCCAACATTATGCTCGGGTTCATAGCGAGGAACTTCAGTGTAAAACACCAGACGTGATGCTATCCTTGTATAATTCCATGGTAAGACCGCACCTCGAGTATGCAGTGCAGTTCTGGTCTCCCAATTACAGAAAGGACATTGCTTTACTGGAAAGGATTCAACGACGCGCCACAAAGATGATTCCAACCTTAAGGGCTCAACCGTACGAGGAACGACTCAAGCGACTCAATCTCTTTACATTGGAGAAAAGACGCCTACGAGGGGATATGATTCAAGTCTTCAAGTATCTAAAAAAGTTCAATAACGTCGATTACTCCAAATTCTTTGAACTGCAAACCAACTCAAGAACTAGAAATAACGGTTTACCCATTCAGTCGAGTCGATGTAACACAGACATTGGAAGGAGTTTCTTTTCAAACCGAGTCATCCGCCACTGGAACAATCTTCCCTCAGAAGTAGTAAATGCGAATACCATCAACTCCTTCAAATATAGAATCGACCGTCATTTCGCTGCGTCAGGAGTAAACTGAATAACGAGGGGCTTCCATCTGCTCCTCAATATCGAGGTGCTTTCATCTGCTCACCAAGCCCCAAGTGGCGGTCGAGCAGATTAAATCACCCAAGCGGGCGACCTCGTAATGAGCCAATAGGCTTTCTGTTGCCTGCATTTCCATGTTTCCATGTTTCCATGTTTCCTTCCCTCTTCCATTGTCTATTCCTTCCCTTCCCTTCCCTTCTCTTCCTCTGTTTATCCTTACTTACCTTCATCCCCTTCCTTTCTTTATTTAGCCTTCTCTTCCTTCCCATTCTTTCTATTCCCTTCCCTTTCCTTTCCTTGCCCTTCCCTTCCCTTTCTTTCCTGTCATTTCCTTCCCTTCCCGTCCCTTGCCTTGCCTTTCCCTTCCCTTTCCTTCCCGTCATTTCCCTCCCTTCCCTTTCCTTCCCTCCCTTTTCTTGTTTACCTCCTTTCCCTTCCCTCCTCCTCTAGTCCCTTCCCTTCCCTTCCCTCTTCATCCCCTTCATTTTTCGACGTTTAAAAATCACATTAATTTTTGTATGTCTTGATTGTTTTCCTTTCTCCCAATTTTCCTCTTTTCTAGTTATAAAACAAAGCCTTTCCCTTCATATTAAACTTTTTTTTTTGTTTGTTTATCTCTCAAAATTGTCTTCCTTCTTTATTATCACGCTTTATAATACTACTTAACTACAACAATTACTACTACTACTACTACTACTACATAACACATAACCGAATATATTAATGGCTACTCCTTCCCCCCTCCCCCCTTTTTTTTCAAGCTGCCAGTGCCCCATACAGCGTCCATACCCCCGTTTACTGCCCCTCGTTACACCTTCACACAATCATTACTCCTCTGCTTCCTCCGTCATTTATTTAACGACTCCTCTGTAAGCTGTCACGACCTGTTTTACGACCACCACTTTATTATTATCATCACGAACACTTTTGCTTCCATCTCTACTACCATGCTGTCTAATACTACTTAACTACTTATTCTACTACTACTACTACTACTACTACTACTACTACTACTACTACTTTCACCATTGCTTTCATATCTACTTCTTGTTTTGTCTTGTTTCGTTTTCTTTAATTTCTGTCATTTTTTTTTCTTTGCCCTTTCCTCTTTCTTCATTCCTTTATTCTTGTTCACCTTCCTTCCTTCCTTTCTTCCCCATTCATCTGTCTGTTCTTTCCTTCCTGTTTTCTTTTTTTACTTTTCTTTCCTATTTCTTTGCTTGATTTGCTTCGTTATTCCTTATCCTTCCTTCCTCTCTTTCTTTCTTTTTTCTTTCTTTTGTTATTTTGTCTGTTTTTTCCTATTCCTTTTTTTTTCTTGTATATCCCTCAAAATCATCTTCCTTCTTTATTATCACGCTTTATAATACTACTTTACTACTACTACTACTACTACTACTACTACTACTGAAGGATGTTTTGTCACTTTAGAGACGTATCCTTAACCACAAGTGTCCGGTAGCTTTAAAGGATGAAGAGGAAATCCTTTGTGGTTAGGCTTCTTCCTTTCGCCATATTGTAAGAGGAGGAGGAAGAGGAAGAGGGATAGGGCAAGGACTTATATAAACTTACGTTGTTCAATATATCTCAGTTAGGCCTTAAAACGTCACCTTAGTCTCTGTTAATGGTGAGAGAGAGAGAGAGAGAGAGAGAGAGGACCATCGTCTGTAAGCTCTAAATAACTTATAAATGTCAAAGGTAGAAATTGTGTTAAACCCTCGACCTAGTGTATCAATTGGTTTCTTTTTCCTCCTCCTCCTCCTCCTCCTCCTTTTTCTTCTTCTTCTTCTTCTTCTTCTTCTTCTTCTTCTTCTTTTTACTTCGCCCTATTTGTCTTTTCGTCTTCAAATATTGTTCCTGTGTTATGTATCTTCTTCCTCTTCTTCTTCTTCTTCTTCTTCTTTCTTTATCTCTTCCCCTTTAAAAATTGTTTGTTTTTGCTTTCCCTTTTTTTTTTTTTTTTTTTTTTTTTTTTTACTTGCCGCTACACCCCTTTAACTCTCTCTCTCTCTCTCTCTCTCTCTCTCTCTCTCTCTCTCTCTCTCTCTCTCTCTCTCTCTCTCTCTCTCTCTCTCTCTCTCTCTCTCTCTCTCTCTCTCTCTCTCTCTCTCTCTCTCTCTCTCTCTCTCTCTCTCTCTCTCTCTCTCTGAATTGTCTTTGTTATACTTGAATTCCAGTTTTCTTCGCACTTTCGTAAAAACGTTTCTTCGTCGATTCAAATTTCTTTCACCGAAGTTTCGACTGTAATCAATTTTTCTTATTTTATTTTCCTTCTTTTCCTCTTTTGTTTTTATTGGAAGTGTTTTTTTGTTGTTTTTGTCTCCGTATCTTTCTTTTTTCTTCCTTTTCGTCTTCTTTATTTTTTTCGTTTTTTTGTTGTGTTATTTGTTTTCGTTTTTTTGTCTCCGTTTCTTTCTTTTTCTTCATTTTTGTCTTCTTTATTTTTTTCGTCTTTTTTTTTTCGTTTTTGTCTCCATTTCTCTTTTTTCTTCATTTTCGTATTTATTTTTTGTTTTTTTTTGTTTTTTGTTTTTTTGTCTTCGTTGTTTGTCCGCTGTCTTCCCGTTTTCCATTATTTATTGTTGTGTTTTGTTTCATTTTCTTGTTGTGTTTCCATCTTTTCTTGGTTCATTTTTCTTTCCTACTTCATTCTTTCTCCCATTCATGTTTCTTTCTTCCTCCATTCATCTTTTCCTTTTCTTCCTATCTTCTTTAATTTATCTTTCTTCTTTGCTTAATTTGATTTAACGTTCCTTTTCCTTTCTTTCTGTCCTTTCTTTTTTTATTTCCTTTCTTTGACTTGCTTCCTTTTCTTTTCTTTCTTCCTCGCTTTATTTTGCTTCGTCAATCTTTTCTTCCTTTCTGTTCCTCCTCTCTTTTTTTCCTATCTTTCTGTCTTATTTTCTCTTTTTTCATTTCTTTCTGTGTATTCCTTTCTTATTTTCCTTTGTCTTTTTTCCTTTTTTCCTCTTTTTGTCTTCTTTTTTCCTTTTTCCTCTTTTTGTCTTCTTTTTTCCTTTTTCCTCTTTTTGTCTTCCTTTTTCCTCTTTTTGTCTTCTTTTTCCTTTTTCCTCTTTTTGTCTTCTTTTTTCCTTTTTCCTCTTTTTGTCTTCTTTTTCCTTTTTCCTCTTTTTGTCTTCTTTTTTCCTTTTTCCTCTTTTTGTCTTCCTTTTTCCTCTTTTTGTCTTCTTTTTTCCTTTTTCCTCTTTTTGTCTTTTTTTCCTTTTTCCTCTTTGTCGTCTTTTTTCCTTTTTCCTCTTTTGTCTTCTTTTTTCCTTTTTCCTCTTTTTGTCTTCTTTTTTCCTTTTTCCTCTTTTTGTCTTCTTTTTTCTTTTTTCCCTTCTTTTTGTGTCTTCTTTTCTCTTTCTTCCTTTCTTTCTGTCTGGTTTTTTTTTCTTGTTTCCCTCAAAATTATCTTTTTCTCAGACATTAATAGCATCATCAACAACAACAACAAAAACAATAACAGGACATTAACAACATTCTTCCTCCATAGTCTAGCATTGTTTCCTCCTCTCTCTCCCTCTCTCCCTCCCTCTCCCTTCTTTCCTCCCTCATTTTCCCTCCAGCAGCGAGCCACGTATATCATTCCCAGTCTCCCTTACCTCTTTCCTCCCTCCTCCTCCTCCTCCCTCCCTTCATTCCTTCCCTTCCTTTCCAAACTTCTCACCATTCCTAATTCTTCCTCCCTCCTCCTCCTCCTCCTCCTCCTCTTCCTCCTCGTTCCTCCCATATATCCTGACCAGCCTCCTCCCATTATTTCTCTCTCTCTCTCTCTCTCTCTCTCTCTCTCTCTCTCTCTCTCTCTCTCTCTCTCTCGTACCATAAGTCTTGGTATTCGTGTTTGCCTAGCATTGTGTTGCCCCTTTAGGCTTCCTCCTCCTCCTCCTCCTCCTCCACTTTCGCATGTCTGTGTCTTCCTCTCCCTCCTTTCTTCGCTTCCTTTTGTAATGTTTTCTTTGTTATGTTCTGACTTCGTTTCTTTGGATTGCTGTTTGTTATTTTTTCTTATTTTTTTTTCTGTCATTTCATTTTCATCTTTACTGTCATCATCATCATCATCATCATCTTGTTTCTCTCTTCTACCTTTTGTTTCCATTCTTGAGGTAAACTTATCCTTCTTTCTTTCTTTCTTTTTAACTCTTTCTTAACTTTATCACACGTTCCTCTTTCCTTTGGGTCTTAATGTGTCAGTTATTTCCAAGTTATTTATCTCATTTTTCGTCTTTTTTCAGCTTTTCTTATTTTCTTCCTCTTCTGCGTGTTGTTTCCCACTCTTTCTTTCTCCTTTCCCCGTCAGTTATTTCTCAGTCTGTCCTTCATTTTGTTCTTTTTGCAGTTTTCTCATTTTCTTCTGTTGGTTTTCCTTTTTCTCGTCTCTTTTCAGGTTTTCTATTTTCTTCCCCCTATTTGTATGTCATTTCTCAGTTTCTCTTTCTCCTTTCCCCGTCAGTTATTTCTCAGTCTGTCCCTCATTTTGTTCTTTTTGCAGTTTCCCATTTTCTTTCTTCTTTGTTAGTCTCCCCTTTTGCCGTCAGTTATTTCTCAGTCTGTCCCTCATTTTGCCCTTTTTGCAGTTTCCCATTTTCTTCTTTTTTTGTTAGTCTCCCCTTTTGCGCCAGTCATTTCTCAGTCTGTGCCTTTTGTCCGTCTTTTGTTATCGTCTCTTTTTTAGTCCTTTTATCCTTCATTTCCCTGTATTTAATCCTTCTCATTATTTTTCCTTCTATTTCTTTTGTCTTTTAATTATTGCTGTGTATTCTTGACATCTTCCATTTCTCCTTATGTTTGCTTTCTCTCTTCATTGCTTGGATAACAAGGAAAAGAAGAATGATAAGACGTGTTGATTAAAAAAGAAAATAGAGGAGGAGAAGGAGATTACATAACACTTGATGATTCTGAAAGGCGGTAAGATGAAAGAGGAGAAAGTCATAGTATATTTAACGATGCTTGGATAATAATGCAAAGTAGAATGATAAAAGATGTTGACTGAAAAAAAAATAGAGGAGGGAGAAGGAGATTACATGACACTTGCTGATTCTGAAAGTCGTTAAGATGAAAGAGGAGAAAGTCAGAGTATATTTAACGATGCTTGGATAACAATGAAAAGTAGGATGATAAAACCTGTTGATTGAAATTAAAATAGAGGAGAGAGAAACAAATTACTGGTTACATTTGCTGATCCTGAAAGCCGTTAAGATGAAAGAGGAGAAAGTCAGAGTATATTTAACGATGCTTGGATAACAATGAAAAGAAAAACGATAAAACCTGTTGATTGAAATTAAAATAGAGGAGAGAGAAACAAATTACTGGTTACATTTGCTGATTCTGGAAGAGTTAAAAAAGTTAAAAGAGAAGAAAGTCAGAGTATATTTAACGATGCTTGAATAACAATGAAAAGAAAAATGATAAAACCTGCAAATTACTGGTTACATTTGCTGATTCTGGAAGAGTTAAAAAAGTTAAAAGAGAAGAAAGTCAGAGTATATTTAACGATGCTTGAATAATAATAAAAAAAGAATGATAAAACGTGTTAATTGAAAAGAAAACAAGAGAAGAGAAAGATTACTGAAGACCTTTGATATAGAGATTAACACTGATCTCCTCCTCCTCCTCCTCCTCCTCCTATTCTTCCTGCCCACTCCACCGCCTCTCATCCTCTTGTTCCTCTTCACTCCTCTTCCGCTGACTGACAGGGAAGAAAGTGTGATGGAAGCGAAGAACGGAATATATAAGCGATTTGATCCGACTTGATGGGACTCGATTCTCTCTCTCTCTCTCTCTCTCTCTCTCTCTCTCTCTCTCTCTCTCTCTCTCTCTCTCTCTCTCTCTCTCTCTCTATGTGTTTGTGTGTTTGTCTGTTTGTTATCCTCTGTAAATACATCCAAGGTCGCGTGTGCGGTTCCTGTGTGTGTGTGTGTGTGTGTGTGTGTGTGTGTGTGTGTGTGTGTGAAGATATCTGAGGAAGTCAGGACAGAAAGGGATCTCTCTCTCTCTCTCTCTCTCTCTCTCTCTCTCTCTCTCTCTCTCTCTCTCTCTCTCTCTCTCTCAGCCACGGTTATCATTATTTTTACTATTTTATTTTTTTACCTTTCAATATTACCATTAAAAAGCACTACTACTACTACTACTACTACTACTACTACTACTACTAATAATAATAATAATAATAATAATAATAATAAAAATGCCACTGACGAAAATTTCACCTCCCATTTTCCGTAATAAGAGAAAATCACGTCTTCAGGGAGATGAACGAACGGAATTTCTTTTGAGCGATAGAAAACGAACCTCAAGGAAAGACCGAAGGGAAGAGAAACGAATTCCACATCTCTTCGTGTTGTATAATATTCTTTTGGTTCCCGCGGGTCACTCAGAGAGGTCCCATTGAGGTGGCTCGTCTGAAGAGGATGGGAAACTTGTATAGAACGAAAAAAACTATTACATACGCTTCGAAATCCTTAAATAAACGCTAAATATTAATCAGAGTAAGTGGATAAGTGATGAATGTTAGTAAAAGTAAGTAGATAAAGGTTAATTGTTAATGAAAATAAATAGATTAGTGCATTAGTGAGGATGGGAAACTTATATAGAATGAGAAATTAAGACATACACTTCGAAATCTTAAAAAAAATTATAGATAATGAAAAAGTTAGTAAAATTGAGTAGATGGGCGAAAAATTATGATAAAGATGAGTAGATAGCGAAAAATGTAATAAAAATGAGTTGAAAAGAGAAAAATGTTACGGAAAATTAATAGACGCAAAATGATGGTAAAAATGATAGATAATGAAAAAAATGAGCAAAAATTAGTAGATAGGCGCAAAATTACAATAAAAATGAGTAGATAGCGAAAACTGTAATAAAAATTGAGTAGAAAAGAGAAAAATGTTACGAAAAATTAATAGACGCAAAATGATGGTAAAAATGATAGATAATGAAAAAGTCAGTAAAAATTGAGTAGACAAACGCTAACGGTTAATCAGAATAAGTAGTTTAGCGAGGCAATGATATTAAGGACAATAATACACTTCCATCTCTGTTATTAATGATATAAACTTTTGGGGTAATTAGGAAACTCGGCATTCACAGAGTAATTAGGATGTTCGCGATATTAGAAAAAAAGATGAATGCTTTGTGGAAATATTATTATTATTATTATTATTATTATTATTATTATTATTATTATTATTATTATTATTATTATTATTATTATTATTATTATTATTATTACGATGTTTCTGCTCTACCTCCTTCTCTTCTACCCCTCCTCTTCCTTCTACTCTACCTCCTCCTCTTTTATCATTATCCTCCTCTTCCTCCTTCTACATTTTCTTCTTTTTCTTATCCTCCTCCTGCTCCTCCTTCTTATCATTATCCTCTTCTTTCTCCTACTTCTTCCTCTTTATTTTCTTTTTCTTCTCCTCCTCCTCCTCCTCCTCCTTCCAGCTATTTGTGTTTGAAAATAACGCGGATCAATTAGAGAAATTAAAAAAATCTAACATTATGACATACACAATATAATGAGACACGAGTGAAGAAATAACAAAAAAAAAGAAGAAATAATATAGAATAAACGATGAAATAACTTACTGAATGCGTGCAAAAATATGATGCGAGAGAAATATATGAAAAATTGAAGGTATTTGGCTGATAGGAATTTGATGTTAGACTCGGGCAGAAAATGGGAAAATAGATAGATAGAGAGAGAGAGAGAGAGAGAGAGAGAGAAAAATACCTCGACTCTATTCTACAAAGCCAAATAAGGCGATAGAAAATTACCTAAGAAGATTACAGAAAAAATAAACGAAAAGAAAATAATTGAATGTATAAATGAAAAAAAATAATAGAAACAAATGCATAACCTTACTTCGTTTGCTGATAAATAAAAAAATAAAAAGATAAAATACGACACTTAGAAATAAAATAGTTGTTGGTGAAGAAATTTTGATGACTTAAAAATCTCAAAATAATAAATTAGAATACAATAGAAAAAAAAAAGATGATATTGAAAAACGTAAAAAAAAAAATAATTCCAGTCTTTTGTTGAGAGAGAGAGAGAGAGAGATCCAAAACAAGGGAAGCAAGGCTATTGTTTGGACGCCTCTTGTATGCAACTCCAGGCTGTCCCAGAGAGAGAGAGAGAGAGAGACCACAGCCACTTTATCCTGTGCAACGTTATCTTCTATACATTTCCTCCTCCTCCTCCTCCTCCTCCTCTTCCTCTTCTTCTTCCTCCTAAATCTTGAATAGTTGATACTTAAACTTTACCTCATCCTCCTCTCTCTCTCTCTCTCTCTCTCTCTCTCTCTCTCTCTCTCTCTCTCTCTCTCTCTCTCTCTCTCATCTAATATCTAGGATTTATCGTATAACTTGGAGAGAGAGAGAGAGAAGAGAGAGAGAAGAGTAATTCTTTCTCTCCCTCTCCTTTTCCTTCCATATATTAACAATAAAGAGAGAGAGAGAGAGGGAAGGCTTCATGTTTCGTTTCCTTTGTAAACTTTGATTCGAAACAGTGAAACGAAGCGAGGCGAAGCAAGTCTCGAAGCAGCGCGAAACGAGTCTCAGATGGATTGTTTTTTTCGTTTTATTTTCTTTTACTTTTTTCTTACTATTTCTTTTTTTTATTTACTTTTTTTTCTTTTTGACTTACTTTTTCAGCTTTTTTTCTTTTTTTTTTACTTTTTTTTAACTTTCTTTTTACTTCTATACTTTTTTCTCAACTTTTTTTTACTTCGCTTCAGGAAATTGTTGGCGAGGACTTAATTGTTTTTCTTTTGTTTTCTTTTGTGTTTGTTTTTCTTTCGTGGAAGTTCCAAATTCGAGTTTTCTTTTCCTTCAACTTTCATATTCGTGTGTTCCCGATTTTCGTTTCGTGATTTTGTTGTTGTTTTTGCACTTAATATAAATTCCACGGGCCATCTCTCTCTCTCTCTCTCTCTCTCTCTCTCTCTCTCTCTCTCTCTCTCTCTCTCTCTCTCTCCCGTAATTTTTCATTTTTCCGGTCAATTTAAACACCCTCGGGACACACACACACACACACACACACACAAAGAAAAATCATTACTTTCCTCCTTTTTTTTCTTTTAACCCATTATTTTCTTTCCTCCTATAGAGAGAGAGAGAGAGAGACTTATTGCTCTCATTCATACCATTTTCTTCCTCCTATAATGAGAGAGAGAGAGAGAGAGAGAGAGATTAACCTTGGTAACACTGCCCTTTATCATTGCCACACATCACAAACAGAACATTGGCAATACTGTTTTCCTTCTTCTTCTTCTTCTTCCTCCATTCTCCTCCTCCCCTTCCTCTCTTTCTTCACTTCTCTCCCATCCCTTTATTCTCCCTCCCCTTTATAAGTGCTATCATAACCTTGGCTTTTGTATTCAATTTTTTTTATCTCCCTCTCTCCCTCTCTTTCTTTCTCTCCCTGTCTCGTTCTTTTCTCTTATCTCCCTCTTTTATTCGTCTCCTCTCCTTCCCTATTCTCCCGTCACTCATTCACTCTTTACAAGTCTTATTTTAGTCTCTCTTTTCTTCTTCCTCCATCTCTTCTTTTTCTTCTTCTTCTCATTCCTTCTTCTTCTTCTTCTGCTTCTCCTTCTCCTTCTCATCCCTTCTTCCCATCCCTTCGTATTCTTCCCCTTGCCTCTTCCTCCTTCTCTTCTTCCTCCTTGCCTTCTTCCTCCTTGCTTTCTTCCTCCTTCTCTTTTTCTTCTTATTATTATTATTCTCATCCCTTCTTCTTCTTCTTGTTCTTCTTCGTCTTTCTCTTCCCATCCCTTCGTATTCTCCCCCTTGCCTCTCCCTCCCTTTCCTTATTCCCTAAAGTCATTACCGTAACTACCTTTTTTTCCCAATTTCACCTTCCCTTACCTCACGTTCCTCCTCCCTCTCCCTTCCTTCCTTTCCCTCACCTTTTTCTCTCCCTTCTCGTATCTTCCTCTCCATGTCCTCCTCCCTCTTTTTTTTTTTTACTTTTCTCTCTTCCTCTTTACTTTTCCTCCATTTTATCTTCCCCTTATATGCAGTGTCTTTTATCTCTTCTTCCTCTTTTCTCTCCCTTCTTCTTTCTCCTCTCCCTTCTTCTCCCTGATTTGGTTCCCTTTATCCTTTATTGACTTTAATTTTATCTCCTTTTTCTCCTTCTCCTTCCCTCACTGAATCTCTCTCTCTCTCTCTCTCTCTCTCTCTCTCTCTCTCTCTCTCTCTCTCTCTCTCTCTCTCTCTCTCTCTCTCTCTCTCTCTCTCTCTCTCTCTCTTTTCCTCCCTTATTTCATACCTTTCATTCCTTTCACCTCCATTCCCTCCATTCCCTCTCCCTTTCATTCCCTCCCTTCCATCCCCTTCTCCCTGTTTCTTCTACGTATTCTTTCCTCCCTTTGAACTTTCCTAAAATAACTCCTTCCTCCTCTTCTCCCTTCTTCCTCTTTTATCCCCTCCCTTCTTTCCTCTCCCTGTTTTCTCCTCCCCTCCCTGTTTTTTTTTTTTTTTACCTATTTTTTCCCCCTTTGACATTATCTAAAATAACTTCTTCCCCTTCTATTTCCCCTTCTTCTTCTCCCCTTCTTATTCTTCTCCTTTCTCATCTCCTCTTAATTCCCTTTCATTTATTTCCTCGTCTTCTTTTTTATTAACCTTTTCTTCCCTTCCCTTACTTAAAATAACGCTTCTTTTTCTTCTTTTTTTTTCTTCTTGTTTTTCTTCTTGTTTTTCTTCGTCTTCTTCTTTTTCTTTTTCTTCTTTTTCTTCTTCTTCTTCTCCCTGTACTCTTGTCTCCTCCCCATTCCCCTCCCCTTCTCCTCCCCCTTTTCTTTCCTTCCCTTTCTCCCCTCTCTGTCATTCACACTTTTTCCCCTTTCTTTACCATTTACATTTATTTTTACCTATCTCCTTTCCGTTCTTCTCCATTCCTTCTCTCCCCTTTCCCTCCCTTTCCCTTCCCTCTCCCCCACTTTCCCTCCCCCTTCCTTTCCCTTACCCTCCCATTTCTCCTTTCCCTCCTCTTTCCCTTCCCTCTCCCCCACTTTCCCTCCCTCTTCCTTTCCCTTGCCCTCCCATTTATCCTTTTCCTCCACTTTCCCTTCCCTCTCCTCCACTTTCCCTCCCCCTTCCTTTCCCTTACCCTCTCATTCCTCCCCTTTCCTTCCTGTCCCTCCCTCTTCCTTCCCCGCCCCCTTTCCAGTTTCCTTCCACTTTCCCTCTCCCTCCCTTTTCCTCCCATTTCCTTCCCTTTTCGCCTATCCCTCCCCCTTCCTTCCCCATTCTCTTGCTCACCCCTTCCCTTGCACTCCCCTCTCCTCCCCCTTCCCCTCTCCCCCCCTTTCAACAATCGGGCCCCGGATCGAGCATAAAGCACAATACAAGTTATAATGAAAGCCAGCCGTTGGTGTCCTCGCTGAGTGGCCGGAGCTTAAGCCAGTTAGAGCTGTTCCGATGGTCGAGAGCGAGGCCTTTACTGCAGGGACTTTGAGCCTTATTGAAGGTTAACCGGTGTGTGTGTGTGTGTGTGGGGTGGGAGGTGTGTGTGTGTGTGTGTGTGTGTGTGTGTGTGTGTGTGTATGTGTTAGTCAGTTTTTGCCTGTTTTTTTCTTTATTTCTTTATTAATTAATTTATTTATATTGTTTTTTTCTTTCCTTTTTATTTGAATTCGTGTTAAAAATGTGCTGTGTTTTGTTTATTTGTTTGTGTGTGTGTGTGTGTGTGTGTGTGTGTGTGTGTGTGTGTGTGTGTGTGTGTGTGTGTGTGAAAATCTGGCTTTAGCTGTATAGATTTATTCAATGTATGCGGATAATCCTCTCTCTCTCTCTCTCTCTCTCTCTCTCTCTCTCTCTCTCTCTCTCTCTCTCTCTCTCTCTCTCTCTCTCTCTCTCTCTCGCCTCATTCTTTTAAACTATTATTGTCACACGTTAATTATATGAGAGAGAGAGACTGCCGGATCGTTACCTTCCAATATGGAGGACATAAGAAGCGTGGAGGTGGAAGAGGAGGAGAAAGAGGAAGAGGAGGAGGAGGAGGAGGAGGAGGAGGAGGGGATGAGGGAAGAAAAAAATTAAGAAGGGGGAGAAGGAAGAGCAAGAACAGGAAGTAAAAGGAGGAGGAAGAGGAGGAGGAGGAGGGAAAAAAGAGAACAGGAACAAGAAGGAAGAGGAAGAAGAGGAGGAGAACGATAAGAAGGAAGGAAGAGGAGCAGAAACAAAACAAAAACAAACAAACAAACAAACAAAAAATAAACAAGAGAGAGACAGGAGGATCACAGCAAAAAAAACAAAAACAAGACAATACACAAAAAAAACACTTTGGGTTGAAATGTCTTGAAGTGAATCGTTGAATAGAAAAAAAGAGAAGAAAAGGAGGAAAAAAAATGTGAAGGAGAGGAGGAATGAGGCATGGAGAGAGAGAGAGAGAGAGAGAGAGAGAGAGAGAGAGAGAGAGTTATGAAGGAGGAAGAATAAGTGGAGGAAAGAATATTGGAAAAGGAGAGGAAGAAAAGAGAAGGAAAGATGGAGGAAGGAATAAAAGACACAGGAAGAGAGGAGAAAGGGAGACATGGAGGAAAGAAAAAAGAGGAAGAAGAGAGGGAAGAAAAAAATAGGAAAAAGAAAGAAAAGAAGAAAATAAGTACAAAGAAAGAGGGAAGGAGGAAGAGAGGAATGAGGGAGGGACTGAAGGTGGAAAGAGAGGAGAAGGAAAAGGGGAATATGGAGAGAAATGAGGGAGGGAGAGGAGGAGGGAAGAAGGGAAGGAAGAATGAAGTAAAGGAGGAGAGAAAGAAAGGGGTAAGAGAGAGAGGAAATAAAGGAGGAAGGAAAGGGAATAGGGAGAGAAATAAGAAAGGGAGAGAAGGAGGGAAGAAGGGAAGGAAGAATGAAGTAAGGGAGGAGAGAAAGAAAGGGGTAAGAGAGGGAGGAAAGGAAGAAAGGAAAGGAAGAAAAGAACTGCAATATTTTCCTGCAATATTTTCCTCGGTTCCACGTTGTCTGGAAAGGTATTGATCATGTAAGCTCTCTCTCTCTCTCTCTCTCTCTCTCTCTCTCTCTCTCTCTCTCTCTCTCTCTCTCTCTCTCTCTCTTCAAGGCCATTTATTTTCTCATTTCTTTCTTTAGTGTGTCCTAAATCACTATTTTTTCCCATTTTCTTTCACTATACTTTATAAATCTCTCTCTCTCTCTCTCTCTCTCTCTCTCTCTCTCTCTCTCTCTCTCTCTCTCTCTCTCTCTCTCTCTCTCTCTCTCTCTCTCTCTCTCTCTCTCTCTCTCTCTCTCTCGCCTGTTGCTCTACGTATGTGTACCTTTGTTTGCATAGACCGTGTGTGTGTGTGTGTGTGTGTGTGTGTGTGTGTCCTCTGCGAAATTTACATATATTATTATTTACGTGAATTCGTGCGGAAGGAACAAGTTGCTGGCGAATGGGAAACGGATATTGATGAGTGTGTGTGTGTGTGTGTGTGTGTGTGTGTGTGTGTGTGTGTGTGTGTGTGTGTGTGTGTCCAGTCCAATAAGAGAAAAGAAGTGGAGGAAAAACGGGAGGAAATATTGGAGAGGAAAGCAAGAGAGAGAGAGAGAGAGAGAGAGAGAGAGAGAGAGAGTTATATGAGACGGAATGAGGAAAGGAAATGAGGAGAAATAAACGGATGGAAGGAGAACAAAAGAAAGGAAACAAAGAAAGAGGGAAAAAAACAATAAAGATCAGAACAAAAGAAAATAACGAATGAGAGAGAAAAAGATATGCAATTAGGGCGAAAGAGAGGAAGCGAAGAAAGAATTAAAGAAAAGGGAAGAAAAAACGCGAAAAAAAAAGAACAAGGAAGCAGAAGTTAAGAAAAAGAATGAGAAACAAAGTAAGAGAGAAAATATATAATGAAAGAGAGAAAGGAAGAAGAAAAAAGGAAGAAAAAAAGGAATGAAGGAAATATAAACACAACTACTACTCTCTCTCTCTCTCTCTCTCTCTCTCTCTCTCTCTCTCTCTCTCTCTCTCTCTCTCTCTCTCTCTCTCTCTCTCTCTCTCTCTCTCTCTCTCAAAACTTTAAACATATTTCTGACATGTTATCTTTCACACACACACACACACACACACACACACACACACACGTTCTGCCTCTATAAGCTGTCAAAAATTTAACCTCCGCCTGTCTATCCATCTGTCTGTCTGTCTGTCTGTTTGCCGGCCCGTGTGTGTGCGTGTGTCTGTTTGCCTGTCTTACCTGAGTGACACGGCGGAGGTTAAACGAGTTTGCCTCACCTTAATTACTTTAGTCTGACAGGTATTAAGAGAAGGAAAGTGAAAGTGGAATAAGGAAAGAAGGAAGGAAGTGGGAGAGGAAGAAGATGGAAGGTAGGAAGGAAGAAAGGGAGTGAGAGAAGAAGCAAGAGGAAGGAAGGAAGGAAGGAAGGAAGAAAGGGGAGGGAAAGAAGTGGGAGAGGAAGAAGGAGAAGGAAGGAAGAAAGGAAGGAAGGAAGTATTAAGAGAAGGAAAGTGAAAGTGGATGAAGGAAGGAATTAATTGGGAGAGAAGAAGAGGGAATATAGGAAGGAAGGAAGGGGGTGAGAGAGGAAGAAGAGGGAAGGTAGGAAGGAAGAAAGGAAGAAATGGGGAGTAAGGTAAAGGGAAGGAAGGAAGGAAGGAAAGAAGGAAGAGGGAGAAAGGGAAGAAAGGAATAAATATAAAGAAGGGAAGAGAAGGAGAGCGAGAGGTGGGTGAGAAGGAAGGGCCGGAAGGAAGGAAGGGAGACGAAAAGACAAAGACGCAAGAAAAGGGGAAGCAAGGGAGAGAGAGAGGGGGAGGAAGGAAGAAAATAAAGAAGGAGGAGAGAGGAAGAGACAGACAATTTGAAACGGATAAAGGCTGAATAAAAAGATGAATGAAGGAGGGAGGGAGAGAACAAGGAGAAGGAAGTGTGTGTGTGAGAGAGAGAGAGAAGGGGTAGGAATAAAAAACTTAGAATAAGGAACACTGTGAGAAAGGGAGTGGATGAAAGAAGGAAGAGAGGAGAACAAGGAAGGGAGAGAGAGAAAATAACACAGAAGAGAAAGAGGAAGGGAGGGAAGGAGGAAGAAAAAAGATAATGAGTAAGAAAAGAGGGAGGAGGAGGAGGAGGAAGAGCGGGAGGAAAGGAGGGAAGGGAGACGACGGATAAAGGAAGGGAGGATGGCAGGAAGGGGAAAAAAGTGTGTGTGTGTGTGTGTGTGTGTGTGTGTGTGTGTGTGTGTGTGTGTGTGTGTGTGTGTGTGTGTGTATTGTTGTCAGAAGGAACAATGCGTCCTTTCCTTCCTTTCTCCCTTCACGTCAGAGGAGAAGAGGAGGAGGAGGAGGCATAAAAAATAAAAAGGACTCCAGGATGAAGAAAAAAAAGATGAAAAAAAAAGTCCTTTGGTAATATAAGATCGACTGTTTCCTTTACGTAACATTTTTTTTTCTTTTCTTTTGTAATTGATTCATGTTTCGTTTTAGGGTTTTAATTGATGTTAACGTTGCAAGATTGTTTTTCTGTTTTTTAGTTTAACTGTTCTGTCTTTTTATCTGTCCGTCCGTCTGTCTGTCTGTATTCGTGTGTTTGTTTTTTCTGTGTCTGTCTGTTCTGTTTTTTTTTTTTATCCTCTTCTTTTGTTTCCTTTATTTTCCTCTTCTTTCATTCATTTCTCTTCTTCATTTCTCTTCTTCATTCTGTCTTATATAACTCTCTCTCTCTCTCTCTCTCTCTCTCTCTCTCTCTCTCTCTCTCTCTCTCTATCTATCTATCTATCTATCTATCTATCTATCTATCTATCTATCTATCTGTCTATCTATCTATTTCTCTTACCCGGATCCTAAAAATAAAGAGAAATATCCATCCATCTGTTTTTTTTTTTTCCTCATTACAAAACACTAGAATTTTCCTCACTTCTTTTTTTTATCAGACATTTGCACATACAATTTTTTTACATGAATTATCTGTGAACGAGAGTCAGGTATTATTTTTTTTATTGTCATTATTATTATTTTTATTATTTTACCGTGGGAGTTTATGTTCGCGGAAAAATATATATATATATATATATATATATATATATATATATATATATATATATATATATATATATATATATATATATATATATATATATATATATACACATGAATAAATTCAATATCATGTTTTCATTAATTTTAGTTGCACACGTATTCACTCACTTTTTTTTCATTCTCTCACTTTCATATTGGTCTCTTTGTTTGTGAATGTGTATGTGATTGTTTGTTTGTTTGTTTGGCGTTTTGTTTTATACCAGGGAGCGAGACAATAGATTATATCGAAATTGTTGGTATTGTTATTTCTGTTATTATTTATTTTTATTATTTATTGCTTATTTTCCTTTTGTTTTATACCTGCATTCATTTCTATTACATCCAACACTTTCCAAAATGCTCTTATTATTCCTTTTTTTATATTTTTTTCATTATTATCGTCATTATTATCATTTATCTAACTTCATTTCATACATATTATACATTCAAATTACGTTATACACTTTTCCTTTCTTAATTTCTTTCCATGGTGTTCTAGAGAATGTTATTATTATTATTATTGTTATTATTTATATTTCTTTCATCATCATCATCATCATCATTACTATTTATTTACCTTCATTTCACACTTACATTCATTAACATAACACTAAACACTTTCCCGTACTAATGATACCCCGTGTTACATATATACAGAACATTTTATTACTGTTATTATCATCATCATCATCATTATCTATTCATCTCCTCTATACCTACATTCATCTACTCCACATTCCCTCATTAACTCCATACATTCATTTGCACTTTCCCCGTATTAATGTTCCCCGTGTTGCTGTTTTGTGTGCCGTTGGGAAGCGTGAATGGTCGTACTCCCGGGTTTGTTTACACTGGGAGATAAAGAGCAAACACCCGCGCGGCCGCCCATCGCCCGGTCAACATTGGGACTCATAAATTGAACCGCGGGGAAAGGAATAGGCGGAAAAGGGCAGGACGGGGAGAGAGAGAGAGAGAGAGAGAGAGAGAGAGAGAGAGAGAGAGAGAGAGTGAGTTGAATCTGTCCTGCTGGCTACTCTGTCTCTCTTACTGTTTGTTCATTGTTCCTCTGTTATCCTGTTGCTATCCTCTGTTATCTGTTCTCTTCGTCCCTTTCTTTTTTTTTTTGTTCCGTTTTTCCTGTTATTTTTTTGTCCGTCTCTCCTAGTTTGTTTCCTGTTTTCCTGTTCTTTGTCTTTGTTTCCTTGTTCTTCTGTTTGCCTGTTCTTTGTCTCCGTCCGTCTTTTACTGTTTCTTCATTGTTCCTCTGTTATCTGTTCTCTTCGTCCCTTCCTCTTTTTTTTTGTTCTGTTTTTCCTGTTTTTTCCCGTCTGTTAGTTTGTTTTCTGTTTCCTTGTTCTTCTGTTTTCCTGTTTTTGTGCCTTCCTGCTTCCTGTTATTCTGTTTTTTTTTTTTTCGTCACTTTCTCCTCCTTGTTATCTTATGTTTTTTGTTTTCTTCGTCCTTTTCTTTTTCCTTGATCTGCTTTTCTGTTTTTTTCGTGCCTTTTCGTTTCCTTCTACTTCCACTTTTTTCCTGTTATCTTGTTCTCTTTGCCCACTTTCTTTTGCTTCTGCTGTTCTGTTCCTGTCCCTTTCTCCTCCTGCTTCTACTCGCCTTTTTATTCTGCTTCTCTCTCCTCCTCCTCCTCCTCCTCTTCACCCTGTTATCCTGATTCTCCGTACCCTTTCCTCTGTTTTCTTTTTTCTCTCCTTTTTACTTTTCCTCATTCTCATCATCTCTTTCGGCATCATGTTGCGATATAAATGCCAGTCTAGCGATGGGATATAAACCGAGACTTTATGACCCTCGGTGTGATAGGAAAGTAAAGTAAGGTAAAGAGTAATGGCCTTTTCCTGTGATTGGGTTAGAAGCGAGTGAGTTATTTTGCAGTTCCGGTAAAAGAAAGTCGGTACGTTGTGTGTGCGCGATACGGCAAAAAGGGGAAACAATAGATCTTGCTGTGATAGAGAAAAAGGAGAATGGAGGGAAAATATGACCTTCTATAACGTAGAATATAAAGCAGGGGAAAAAAAGGAAATACATCTTGTTATAATATAAAGAAAAAAAGGAATGGAGGAAGATACTTTGAGATTCTGTGTGATTCTGCAAAAAAGAGGAAATAGATCTTGCTGTGATAGAGAAAACAAGAATGGAGGAAAAATGTGTAACCTTTTACAAACAAAGAGAAACAGAACAAGAAACAGAAGCAGGACAAAGAAATCCGAAAAACAGAAAAAAATGAAACAAAGAGAACAGGAAAAAAAGATGAAACAGAAAAAGACAAAGGGAACAAGAAAAAAAAACCCAGACCAAGAGAACACAAAGACACGAAGAGAAAATAATAACAAAGAAAAGGGTGAAATACATCTTGCTCTGATACGGAAAAAGAGAAAAAAGGAAAAAAATACAACCTTACGTAACATCGAATATAAGTACGAAAAAAATAAAAAGAAAATGCATAATGCCGTGATAAAGAAAACGAGAAGAGAGGAAAATATTGTCTTTAGAAATGTAGAATGGAAATAAATGGAAACAGACCTTACTGCGTGGCTTTTGCCGGCGAGAGAGAGAGAGAGAGAGAGAGAGTATACCTTTGGATATTGTAAGAGAGAGTGTGTGTGTGTTGCTTTTGGTAATTTGATAAAGGGAAGGTATATATTTTAGTTATAATTTGATGAGAGAGAGAGAGAGAGAGAGAGAGATTTATAAAGCATAGTGTAAGAAAAATATAAAAAAGAAAAAGAACATGATTTAGGATACACAAACGCAAGAAATGAGAGAATAGATAACCCCGAAGAGAGAGAGAGAGAGAGAGAGAGAGACATGATGGAGGACAGTCATAAAATTAAGGAGAGGAGGAAGGGCAGAATAAAGGGAACCAGTCATTTGGGTGAAAGGAACAATACACATTAGAAGGGTCCGTAACTTTTATATTTGATTAGTTAAATACACGACGTGGCTCTGTATGGAATCAACGTGTGTGAGAGCTTGTGAGTGATTATGTTAAAGGGGGTTGCCTTAAAATTAAAACATATACATTTACTTATTCTTGAGATGTATAAATAAGGGTTAGGATTTTGTTTTAAGTTACGGGATGTTGATAAAGAGAAGAACAATGGTTTAATGGAAGAGGTACTGAAAGAAAATGGGGTTAGGGTTGCCGAGGGTGATTTAAGGGGGGCTACTCTAAAACTACGGGAAAATGAGGTCAGGGTTGTTAAGGGGAGGAGAATAGGAAGGGCGGAAGTATGGAAAGGAAAATGTAATACGGGTTTGTTACATTAATTGGGGTAACTTTTGAAATATTTGAGTAGATGTAAAATGAAATGTGAAAAAAATATTCGGTACCCTTACATACATACATACGTACATACATACATACATACATACTTATATACAGACAAACAAACAGACAGATAGAAAGACATACGGAAAATAAAACACAGAAAGACGTACAGACAGGCGAAAAGAAAAAAATAATAGAGTATACAGACAGACAGACAGATAGAAAAAGACTTAAACATACTTATATAAACAGACTGACAGACAGATAGATAGATAAACATACAGAAAAAGAAACATAGAAAAACATAGACAGACAGACAGAAAAGTAAGAGATAAACAGGCAAACAGACGCATACAGACAGACAGACAGAAAAAGACTTAGATAAACATAGAGAGACAAACAGACGCAGAAACAGAGAGACAGACAGACATACACAGACAGATACACATACAAACATACATATATACTTAACAAGAAAGACACAGACAAACAAAAGACAGACAGACAGAGACAGACATATAGACAGACATATAGATAGACAGACATATAGATAGACAGACATAGATAGACAGATATAGATAGACATATAAATAGACAAACAACAAGACAGACAGACAGACACAGCAGACGAGGGAAGCTGAACAGCCCCTAGTAACGGGTTGTGGTTGCCTGGGTTACCGCTGTGAGAGAAAACTCGAATATTAAGGATGAACTGAGGCATTTTTTTTATTTATTTATTTATTTTTTTTTTTTTAATTCTCTACAGCAATGAAAACAACAACTCAATATTACCGCTCCTAGTCTTCCTTATATCAGTGGTCGTTGCAGATGGTTTAGGAGTAAGGGATGGAGACTTATTTTTTTTTTTTTTTATTATTATTTTTTTTTTTGTGATATATAGTGGAGACTCACCTGTACTTTCTTATATAGGGGCAGTGATTAGTATGGTTTTTTTTCCTTTTTTTTTCCCTTGAGCTGTTTCCTTTACTGCAAAAAAAAAAAAAAGTAAAATCAGTGACATCGTTTTACTCTTTTTTTTTCTGTCTTATACCTACATTTATTTATATTAAGCACAGTTCTTTTTCAATTTCGTTCCGTGCTTTAATAGTGTTTTTTTTTATTATTCCGCGCACACACACACACACACACACACACACACACACACACACACACACACACGTTCGGAATAAAAGAGTAATACGATCATCACTCAAAACCCTGCAAAATACAACGAGGTCAACACTGATAGGTAAATAGACTTAGGTAAATACAACCACGTTTTTGGTGTAGGTAAATACGAGGGAAAAAAAACAGGTAGGTATATACAACTAGGTAAACACACACACACACACACACACACACACACACACACACACACACACACACACACACACACACACACACACACACACACACACACATAAATAAACAGACATATAGATAGACAGACATATATAGATAGACATATAGATAGACAGACATATAGATAGACAGACATATAGATGACATATACACACACACACACACACACACACACACACACACACACACACACACACACACACACAAACACGCAAACAAACACAATACCCTCATTACTTTTGTCTTTGTGGGAACAGCGATTAGCGGGTTTTTTTATTTTTTATTTATTTATTTTTTTTTTTTATTTTTTTTTTTTTTTACAACCTCTTTTCATGTTGCCCTTGAGCTGTTTCTTTAGCTGTAAAAAAGAAAAAAAAAAGAGCACCAGACACCCCACGATTCCACAAAACGAAAACAAAACAAAACAAAAAGTCCTCCATGATCAACTTAACTTATAAAACGAACACAAACATTATTTTAAGTAGTAAAATCAACCCAAACATGACCTAAATCTAACTAACTAATGTAATATAATCGTGTTGCTGTTTTCCCTAAAGGACTCGTGTTTCTGCAAATTCGCGTAACTCTCCTCTGCTATTTCCGTTGTAACACTTCTCTGATCTTCCCGTTGTAGCATAGATCTTCCCGTTGTAACATTGATCTTCCCGTTGTAACATTGATATACCCGTTGTAACCCTCCCTTGCCATTCCCGTTGTTCGTCTGTTATTGAAATGCCGCGATATTGTGAAACTGTTCGGTGGGAATCTTTTGGTGTGTTGACGGAGCAAATATGAGAGAGAGATAGAGTGAATGAGAGCGAAAGAGAAACATAGAGAGAGAGAGAGAGAGAGAGACCACGCACACACACACACACACACACACACACACACACACACACACACACTAACACAGACGAATAGGCAGATAAACAGACAGACAAAGAGGCAGATAGAAAAACAAACAGACATACGGGTAAAAATTGAGGGATGCAAACAGACAGACAGGCAAACAGACAGACAGACAGAAAGAGACAGACAGATAGGCGGACAGCGATCGTCTCATTTCCACGAATAAACACATTTATGTCAAGCGAGAAAGATTGCCTTCTCTCTCTCTCTCTCTCTCTCTCTCTCTCTCTCTCTCTCTCTCTCTCTCTCTCTCTCTTGAAAGCCACTGGAGGATTCTTCTCTCAGTTTCTCCACAAAACACTCCTTTGTCCCTGCAGCTGCCTCCTCCTCCTCCTCCTCCTCCTCCTTGCCATTCTTCTTATTCTTTTCCTATTTCTCACCTTCTCTTCTCTTCCGTTTTTTTTTCCTTACTTCACTCCTCCCTCTCTTCCTCCTCTTCCTCCTCCTCCTCCTCCTCCTTGCCATTCTTCTTATTCTTTTCCTGTTTCTCACGTTCTCTTCTCTTCCGGTTTTTTTTCCTTACTTCACCCCTCCCTCTCTTCCTTCTTTTCCTTTCCATGTCCTTGTCCCCCCGTCCTTTTATCCTCTCCTTTCTCTCCTCCTCCTCCTCATCTCTGTTTTTCTCTTCCTTTTTCCTTTCCCATTTCTTTATTTTCTCTCACTCCTCCTTTTTATCTTCCTCGCCCTTCTTCCTCTTTGTAATCCCTGTCTTTCTCTTCTCTTCTCTCTCTCTCTCTCTCTCTCTCTCTCTCTCTCTCTCTCTCTCTCTCTCTCTCTCTCTCTCTCTCTCTCTCTCTCTCTCTCTCTCTCTCTCTCTCTCTCTCTCTCTCTCTCTCTCTCTCTCTCTCTCTCTCTCTCTCTCATCTTTCTGTAATTAATCCTCTTTTCCACCCAGTTTCCTCCTCCTCCTCCTCCTCCTCCTCCTCCTCCTCCTCCTCCGCTTACTTCTTTTTTTTCTCCTTTCCCTCCTTCATTCCATCATTGTCCTTTCCTTTTCCTTTCCTCTCTTTTCCTCTTTTGTTTCCTTCTCATTCATCTTAATTTCTTTCTATCTTTTCTTCTTTTATTCCTAACTTCCCTTTTCCCTCTTCTTCCTCTTTCGTTCCTCTTGTCGATCCTTCAAACTCCTACCTCCTTCAATAATCTTCCTCCTCCTCCTCCTCCTCCTCCTCCTTCTTCCACTCTCATTTTCACTCTCTCCTCCTTCGCCTCTCCTTCTCTCTCCATTCTTTTCTCTTCGTTTTAAACTTTTCTCTTTTTCCCTCTCGTTTATCTTCCTTTCCTTCCTATCTTTTCTTACTGTCTTCTTTTTCTCTATTCTCTTTTTTTTCTCCTTTCTTTCTCTTTGTCCTCTTTCGTGTCTCTCTCTCTTTTTCACATCCTCCTATTCCTCCTCCTCCTCCTCTTCCTCTTTTCTTCGTATTTTTCCCTTTAGTTTCCTCCTTTCTCTCCTCCTCCTCCTCCTCCTCTTCCTCTTTTCTTCGTATTTTTCCTATTAGTTTCCTCCTTTCTCTCCTCCTCTTCCTCCTCCTTCTTTCTTCGCTTCTCTCCTTTCCCTTCATTCGTTTCATCCTCTCTCCTTCCTCCTTACTTTTTATCCAACTTACTCTCTCAGCTCCTCCTCCTCCTCCTCGTCATTGCCTTCACTTTCCTCCATCTGTCTTATCTTTTATTGTCATTTTTTCTCTTCCCTTTATTCTTTTCCTTCCTTGCTATTTCCCCTTCTGATCCCTCTTCTCTTTCTTTCTTCCCTTCCTTCCTTCCTTCCTTCCTCTCGTCTTCGTTTCTCTTCTTTAGTTTTCTTTGTTTTTCTTAATCTTCCTTTCTTTTCCTTTCTTTCTTCTCCTTGACATCCTTTATCTTTCCTCTCCATTTCCTATCTTTCCCTCCCTTTCCCTTCCCTTCCCTTCCCTTTCCTTCCCTTTCCCTTCCTTTCCCTTCCCTTCCTTTCCCTTCCTTTCCCTCCCTTTCCCTTCCCTTCCCTTCCCTTTCCCTACCTTTCCCTTCCCTTCCCTTCCCTTTGTCTTTCCTTTCCTTTCCTTTCCTTTCCCTTCCTTTCCCTACCTTTCCCTTCCCTTCCTTTCCTTTCTCTTCCCTTCCTTTCCCTTCCATTCCCTACCTTTCCCTTACATTCCTTCTTTTTCCTTCCCTTCCATTTACTACAATTTCCTCCTCCCTTCCTCTCCTTCACATCTATATTTCACTTTCCCTTCTCTTCCCTTCCCTTCCCTTCATTTCTTCCTCTCCGTCACTTCCCTTCAATTATACCTTGCATTTCCCCTTCCTCTGTTCCTTCCCTTTCCTCTCCTTTCCTCCTCCTCCTCCTTGCTCCTTTTCCTCCTCCAGTTTTCTCTTCCTTCGTCCTCTTTTCTTCTCCTTTCCTCTTCCTCTTTCCTCTTTCTTTCCTCTTTTTTCCTCTTCCCTTCTAAGTCGTCCTCCAAGTTAATCCTCTTAGTGTGTTCAAGTGTTTATATTTTTTTTCTCTTTTATTAACTCCATTGTTTTTTTCTTCTTTTATAGTTTCATTTTCTACTTCATTTGCTCTTGTTCCTCTCTCTCTCTCTCTCTCTCTCTCTCTCTCTCTCTCTCTCTCTCTCTCTCTCTCTCTCTCTCTCTCTCTCTCCAACTTTTCCCTCCAATCAGTCTGTCTGGATTTAATTACTCTCATTCTGCTCCTCTCTCACGTTTTCTCTCCTCCTCCTCCTCCTCCTCTTCCTCCTCCTCCTCTTCCTCCTCCTCCTCCTCCTCGTAAACACTAAAAACACGTTAGGTATAATTTCCCGTTTATTTTGTTTTCCTTCTCGTTCTTAAGAATCAACAGAGAGAGAGAGAGAGAGACATATAAGCCTAAATTGGATTTTTATAACTTTTCTTCCTTCATGCCATCATTCCATTTTTCCAACAAGCCACCAGTAAAAGTTATTGGGAGGAGGAGGAGGAGGAGGAGGGAAATAACTGGTGGGAGATGCAGAAGAAAAGCAAACGAAGAAAAAAAGAAAAAAAAAGAAAAAGAGGAAGAAGAAGAAAGAAGAAGAAGAAGAGGAAAAAGGAAAGAACCGAAGAAGAAGAAAGGAAGTTAAGGAACAGAAGAAGAAGAGGAAGAAGAATAGAACAGAAGAAGAAGAAAAGAACAGAAGAAGAAGAAAGAAAGAGAAGAAGAAGAGGAAGCAAAGAAGAAAAATGGAGAAAAAAGTGAAACGATAGATTGAAG
>NC_066552.1:3962004-3972004 GCF_024679095.1 Eriocheir sinensis
CACTCTCTCTCTCTCTCTCTCTCTCTCTCTCTCTCTCTCTCTCTCTCTCATTCCTTTTATTTTCCCTCCCTACCTTTCATTCATTCTTCCTCTTCTCCCTCTCATTTCTTCCATTTTACCTCCCTCTTTCTCTCCCTTCTCCCTCATTTTCTCCTTTTCTCTCCTTCTTGCCATCTTCCCTCCTTCATTTTCTCTCCTTTTCCTCTTCCCTCCTTCCTTTACTGTTTTCCTCATTTATATTTTTTCTCTCCCTTCTCTCCCTCTTTTTCTCTCCCTCCCTCATTTTACCTCTCACATTTTCTCCATTTTCCTTCATTTATTCCTCTTCTCTCCCTCTCTCCTTTCAGCTTCCCTCCTTCCTCTACTTTTTTTCCTCTTTCCCCTCTCCTTTCTGTCCCTCCTCCTCCTCCTCCTCCTCCTCCTCCTCCTCCTCCACTTCTTCTTCCTCCCTCCGGTTTATCGTGTGATGTCAGCGCCTTTTTTTTCCTCCAATTATTATCCTCCCTCTTTCTCTCCCTTCCTCCTCCTCCTCCTCTTCCTCTGTTCTTTTCTCCTCCTTTCCTGCCTCTCTCTCTCTCTCTCTCTAATCCTCTGATGCTATTTCTGACAGTTTCATTCTCTCTCTCTCTCTCTCTCTCTCTCTCTCTCTCTCTCTCTCTCTCTCTCTCTCTCTCTCTCTCTCTCTCTCTCTCTCTCTCTCTCTCTCTCTCTCTCTCTCTCTCTCTCTCTCTCTCTCTCTCTCTCTCTCACTTCCTTTGGCAAATTGAGTTCTAAGATTCATTCCAACACTCGTATGAAGTCTTCCTCCCTCCTCCTCCTCCTCCTCCTCCTCCTTATCAGCTGTAATGGAGTTCTAGCCTTGACGAGGAAGTGAGTTTGGTGGTGAGTGTGATTTAGTATGATTCCTCACCCTGACCAGCTGTGTGTCTGTGTGTGTGTGTGTGTGTGTGTGTGTGTGTGTGTGGTCGTACAGAAAGTCGTTAAGGCTGGGAATGGCTAGGAAGGAGAAGAGGAGGAGAGAGGGAAAGAGGAGGTGGAAGAAGAAGAGAAATTGATGGAAGGAAAAAGAGAGAGAGAGAGAGAGAGAGAGAGAGAGAGAGAGAGACAAACTATAAAGGAAACTGTACACCCCTATTGTCTCTCCTTCTCCCCCAGCTGTACCCTCACCACTAACCCACTTCCTCTTCTCACTCTTCCATTGATAAAAAAAAAAAAAAGGAAGGAGAGGCATGAAGGGGAGAAATGCAGTGGAATAAAAGTTGAATAGTGAAAAAGGGGTGGAAGTGGACAAGGGAAGGAGGTTAAAAGGGGGGAACTTGGATGGAAAAGGAGAGGGGTTTAAAAAAGAGATTGGGGTGGGAAAGGGGGGAAAGGAGGAAGAGGGGGGAGAGAGGGGGTAAGGGGTGGAAAAGTGGAGGGGGGGAGGGAAAGATGTGATTTGGAGCGAGTATAAAGATAACACGCATCACGGAAGGTAGCGTGGTGAGAGAGAGAGAGAGAGAGAGAGAGAGAGAGAGAGAGAGAGAGTATACCTTTGGAAATAGTAAGAGAGAGAGTGTGTGTGTGTTGCTTTTGGTAATTTGATAAGGGGAAGGTATATATTTTTGTTATAATTTGATGAGAGAGAGAGAGAGAGACACATGTAGATATAAATACAGACAGATAGATTAAGAGAACAGACAGATTGATAGGTAAACATCTATGCAAACAGACAGACAGACAGACAGACAAGTAAAAGCAGAAACAGGCACACAACCTTTAGACTTATACAGACAGACAGACAGACAGACATATTTACATACAGACAGACAGATACACAGGCAATAACACAGACACATACAGACAGACAGACAGACGAAAAAGCATTGTTATTCATTCACTATTGTTAAAGTTTGGAGTGAGGTGTATAAAACGTTTCTCAAATATTAAATGTCTTCAACGTTTCTCAAATATTCAGTGCCTAAAAAACGTTCATCGAATAATAAATAACAATAAAAACGTTTCTCAAATATTAAATGGCGTAAAAACGTTCATCGAATAATAAATAACAATAAAAACGTTTCTCAAATATTAAATGGCCTAAAAACGTTCAACAAATAATAAATAACAAAAACGTTTCGCAAATATTAAACGGCCTAAAAACGTTCATCAAATAATAAATACTTATAAAAACGTTTCTCAAATATTCCCAGTAATGTTTCTCAAATATTAAGTGTCCACAAACGTTTCTCCCTTTTTTCCTTTTCTCCCTTTCTTTCGATTTTACCTCCCTCTTTCTCTCCATTCTTCTTCATTTATCCCTTTTCTCTCCTTCATTTCATCATCCCTCCTTCCTTTACTTCTTTTCTCTTTCCTCTCTCCTTTCTGTACCTCCTTCTTTCTCTCTATTTTCCTTCATTATCCATTTTCTCTCCATCCTTTCTCATCTTCCCTCCTTCCTTTACTTCTTTTCTCTCTCCTCTCTCCTTTCTGTTCCTCCTCCTTCTCCTCGTGGCCTAAAAATGTTCTTCAAATATTCAACCATAAACATAAATACACAATCTGTCTTATGGGAAACTGAGACAAAAAAAAAAAATCAGAGTCAGCCTTTCACGTTTCTCATAAAATGTAAAACGAAAACACGTCCATATCCATTTTTTTTAGGCACATCTGGATTTTAAAAGTTTTCCCATCACGTTCAAACTCCTTATTCTGATGGGCGGGAAAATGGATGAGGGAGAGTCAGGTCAGGTCAGGTCAGGACAAAAAATAAACTTAAAAAGAGGAAAAACAAATATATATGTAAAGTCTTAAGCCTTCTTTATTCCTTGGGTTTTGGAGTTTTTGTTGTTGTTGTTGTTGGTGGTGGTGGTGGTGTTTTTCAGACTTCATTGTTTGGTGTTTGTTTTTGTTTACGTGGTTTGTTTGTTTATTTGTTTTGCTCTTGTTTTTTGGATGGAGGTTTCTGTTAATAGTTTTTCTCTTTTTTTTTTAATTTCGTTTTTTTTTAATCTTCTCGTTTATATTTTTAATTTCTTGCTTCATTTATTTTCTTCCTGTTTCGCTTTTTTATTTCTTTTTTGTGTGTGTTTTGTCTGGTTGCGTTTTTTTCTTCTTTTCTTGGTCGTTTTCGTTTTTACATATCTTTTTATTTTCTAGTTTCTTTTTTTTATTCTGCTTCCTGTTTCGCTTTTTTATATTTCCTCTTTTTTTGTCTCGTTTTTTTCTCTTCTTTTCTTACTCTTATTATCTCGTTCGTTACTTTTACTCCTTTCATAGTTATTTCATTTCCTTTTCTTCTTGTCTTGCTTAGTTTTTATTTTATTCTCTTCTTTTCTTGCTCTTAATTATCTCTTTCTTTACTTTTTATTCCTGTTCCGTAGTTATTTAATTTCCTTTTGTTTCCTATTTTTTTCCCTCACTCCAGGCCATGTGTGTATGTAGTCTGCAGTTTCAAATTCCCTTCCCCTCCTTCTCCATGATCCCTTTCCTCTTGTTTTCTGATCCCTTTTCTCTTGTTTTCTTTCTCTTTTTCTACATTCTCTTGCCTGTTATTCGCTTCTTCAATCCTGCTCGTTCTATGTTTTTTTCTGGTTATTTTTTTGCAATCTTACACCAAAAAAAAAACATTCTTCCCCTCTTCCTGCACTGTATTTTTTTTTCTTTCATGTGTGTGTGTGTGTGTGTGTGTGTGTGTGTGTGTGTGTGTGTGTGTGTGTGTGTGTGTGTGTGTGTGTGTGTTGTTCAGTTTCTTTTTCCTAACCTTATTCGGCTCTACCATTTCCATTTTTGTTTTTGTTTTCTTTTTTCCTCCTTTTTCCTCCATTTCTCCACTTTTTTTTTCTTTCGTCCGTCCTTTCTCTAATCAGTATTTACATTTATAATTCTTTTTTATGTTTTTCTTACTTTATTTCTTTTCCCTTTTACTCTTTTTGTTTTTTCCTTCTTTTTCCTCCATTTATCTACTTTTTTTTTCTTTCGTCCCTCCTTTCTCTAATCAGTATGTACATTTACTCTTCTTTTTTATGTTTTCCTTCCTTTATTTTCTCTAGTCGTATCTCTCTTTCTCTTCCTTTCGTCCATTTATCTGTACATTTTCTTTTCTTTCGTTCTTCCTTTCTTAATCAGTATTTACATTTATTATTCTCTTTTTATCTTTTCCTTCCCTTTTTTTCTCTAGTCATATCTCTCTTTCCCCTTCCTCTCCTCCTCTCCTTTCCGCCTTTCCCCTCTTTCGTATTTTTTCTCTTCCCATTTTTTATCAATTCCTGCACTTCGTTTAGTTGGTATCTCCCTCCCTCTCGTTTATCTTTTTCTCTCTCTTATTTCTCTTTCCCCTTCTCTCCTTTCCTCCTCTCCTCCATTCCCCTCTTCCATTTCCTCTATTCCCTTCTTTATCATGTGTTTGCTGTTCGTTTTGTTGGTATCTCCCTCCCTCTCATCTCTCTCTCTCTCTCTCTCTCTCTCTCTCTCTCTCTCTCTCTCTCTCTCTCTCTCTCTCTCTCTCTCTCTCTCTCTCTCTCTCTCTCTCTCTCTCTCTCTCTCTCTCTCTCTCTCTCTCTCTTTTTTACTAAGCATGATTACATAAGTTGCACAGTGATCTGTACCGTCGCAAGGGAATGTGAGGGTACAGTCATCCGCGTAGGCGTTTGCTTCAGGTATGAGGTGGAGAAGATCATTAAAATACACATTCCACAAAAGTGGTCCAAAGACACTACCCTGTGGGACGCCAGCATTAATAGGATACTCCCCATTAATAGGATACTCCCCCGAGGTGTGACCGTTCACCACTACACTGAGCGATCTGTCCTCGAGGTAGTCGTGAAGGAGATGGAGGAGCCTGCCACTAACACCCGCACTCTGGAGTTTGGAGATGAGTCCGGAGTGCCACACTCTATCAAACGCTCCCGCGATGTCCAGGGCGATGACGAAAGTGTCGCGTCCTCTGTCGAGGTTATGCTGCCAAGCAGAGGACATGCTGAGGAGGATGTCGTTGGCAGACCTGTTGGAGCGGAAGCCATACTGTCTGTCGCTGAGAATGTGGTGTGTGTTGAAGAAGCCTGAGATCCTCTTGGCAAGAATAGATTCAAAGGTTTTGCCAAGGACGGACAGGAGAGAGATTGGCCTGAAGTTACGAGGATCTGTCTTCTTTCCTTTTTTGTGTATGGCTGCCACGTTAGCAACTTTCCAGAGGGAAGGCCACTTGCTGGTGTTAAGGCAGCTCTGAAAAATGGTGGTGATGGGGCCTGCAAGCTGGGCTGCGCAGTGCTTGAGGATGTGTGGAGATATCCCATCTGGTCCAAGGGCCTTCTTGGTGTCGACCTTGAGCAATTGTTGCTTGACATCCTCAGTGGTAATAGTGATGAATTGGAGAGAGGCGGTGTTGAGTTGAGCCATGGCAGGTGGGTGACGTTCAGGGTCAGGGACAGTCATCTTCCCTGAGAAGTATGCTGCCAATACCTCTGCCTTGTCGTTGCTTTTGGTGGCTACCGAGCCGTCCGCCCTGTCTAATGGAGGAATGTGGTCTTCAGGAGCGAGGCCTTGTTGGTCCTTGAGGGCAGTCCACCAAGCCTTGCTTCCCACAGAGCGGCCAGAGAGTCGTGACTTCAAGTCGTCCTGCCATCGTTGTTGAGCCAAACGCTGCACACTTCGCATGTTGGCACACTCTTCTTTGTGGAGCAGCCTGTTTATATAGGTTGGATGTTCTTTAAAGCGTCTCCATGCCCTGCTCTTAGCGTCGGCAGCCATCCTACACTCGTACCCAAACCAAGGCTGGTCACGAGGCTTGACCTTGAAGGTATGGTTAGGGACGTAAGTGTTCTGAAGGGAAAGAACAGTACTTGTGAAAGTGCTGACCTGTTCGTCCACGTCACCTGTGAGGATGGTATGCCAGGGAGTGCAACACAGGGCTTCCTGAAGTCCTTCCCATTCGGCTTTGCCCCAGAGCCAGTTAGTACGCATCGTAGGGGCGTCCCTCAGTGCGGCGACTTGAATCGTGCTGAGGACAGCCAGGTGGTCTGAGGATCCCACGGCACCAAGGGGACGACAGGTGACAATATCCTCTGGCAGATCACTAATAACAGGATCCAGGGAAGAGCCAGAGTTGTGGGTGGGAAAGGTGACATGGTTTGTAAGGCCATGTACAGTGAGGAGATCGTCAAACACTCTAGCAACCAAGTGTTGATTTAGGTCGCCAACGATGAGGATGTGGCTGCAGGAGTGTTGCTGCATAAGCTGGTCAAGATTAGTGTGTGGGAAGTGTATGGCCTCACCTCCTTGCCACTGAGGGCGATAACACACGCACAGTAGGATGGAGCCATGTTGTTGTGTCCATATCTTGAAAAACATCATCTCAAGGTGGATAGGGAGAGCTACATCAAGAGGTTGGAATGACAAGTTCTTGTTAAAACAGACAGCGACACCACCGAAGGTCCCGCGTGACCTGTCCCTTCTGTGCCAACTTGTGTATCCCTGAATCTGACCATAGTTGCTCGGGATGGTCTCATTCAGAAATGTTTCCACTGTTGCCACTATGTCAGGCGTGCGAGGAATCACAAAGGAGTGAATGAGGTCACCAATATTTGTTTGGATCTCTCTCTCTCTCTCTCTCTCTCTCTCTCTCTCTCTCTCTCTCTCTCTCTCTCTCTCTCTCTCTCTCTCTCTCTCTCTCTCTCTCTCTCTCTCTCTCTCTCTCTCTCTCTCTCTCTCTCTCTCTCTCTCTCTCTCTCTCTCTCTCTCTCTCTCTCTCTCTCTCTCTCTCTCTCTCTCTCTCTCTCTCTCGGTTCTTTTATTTGTTTTCTGCTAGTTTATGATGTTTATTCTCTCGTTCTCTTTATTTATTCTCTATTCTCTTATTCTCTTTTTCTTTATTATTGTATTCGTTCATTCTTTATTAGTCTGTTTTTTTTCTCTTCGCTCTTTATTCATTTTTTTATTAGGTCATGTTATTTTATTCCCTTGTTCGTCCATTCTCTTTCTTTATTCTCTTCTTCTGTTATTCCTTATTATCGTATTTGTTCTTATATATTAGTCTTTGGTGTCTTTTTCTCTCTGTATTCATTATTTTTCTTTGTTTTTTTCTCATTCTCTTCTTCGTACATTTTCTTCTTATTTGGCTCTCGTGTTTATTCCCTCGTTCACTCGCTTTTCTTCACTGTTTTATAGTATCTTGCTTTACTCACTTATTCACTCACCTCTACCTCTTTTTAATTATCTCACTCATTCTCTTTATTTTATGTTATTGCCTCTACTTTCTCCTTCACTCACTCACCTTTACTTTTCTTTATATTATCTTGCTTTACTCACTCACTCACCTCTACCTTTATTCACTAACCTCTACCTATTTTTCATTCTCTTACTCATTCTCTTTATGTTATTGCCTCTACTTTCTCGTTCTCCTTCACTCACGTTTCCCTTTCTCTTTCTTTACAGGGGAAGGTCTACCTGTTCGACCGCGTGATTAAGCCCAACTCGACCCAGGAGAAGGTGTACGACATCGTGGCCAAGGACATCGTGAAGGGTGAGTGTTCGAGGATGTGTCAGGGTGGGAAGGTTAAGGGAGTGTTTTCATTATTTTGGACGGGAGACTGGAAGAACGGAAGCAAGACAGTAAAAGGGAAGAAGAATGGATGAGAGGAAAGAAGGAAAAAAAATACTCTTCTTCTTCTTTTCATCTTTCTTCCTTTTGGGTAGGCGGTGGCTGAGTGGTAGCGTGCTAGGCCCACATTGATCGCATGATGGACGACGCGAGTTCGAATCCCCACGCTTCCACCTCGGATTTTTCAGTCACCGCCGAGTGGCTTAAAACTACCCACATGCTGTCCTGAAGACCACCCATCAACCCGGACTCTAGAGGAAACCGTCCAAGTGAATCAAGAACGAGTTCCGGGGGGCAGCATGAGCCAAGAGAAGATGGCGCCACTATAAACACCTGCCTGCGCCAATACGGGCTAAGGCCGACTACCATCCAGGCCTCTCAAGCAAGCCTACCGGCGCAATAAGCGTAGACGTAAAAAAAAAAAAAAAAAAAATCTTTTTCATCTTTTTCTTCTTCTTCCTCTTCTTTTTCTTTCTATTTCCTCTTTTTCTTTCTTCTTCTTCTTCTTATACTTTTTATTCCTCCTCCTCTTCTTTTTCCTCTTCTTCTTCCTCCTCCTCCTCTTCACCAAATGCCAAAAAAAAAAGCACTCATATATATCATCAACCGCCTTGCCTTTCCTCCAGTCTCATACTCTTAATTAGCGTTACCTGAGAGCTCACCTGCGCCTCACCTGCGCCTCACCTGCTGCCTCTTTATTCACGCCCCGCTCACCTGCTCCTCCGGCCTAAAATATTAACGCCGAACTCACCCTGACTCGGCTCGTTTTTCCTCCTATTTGTCCCCCCCCCTCGAGAGCGACACTGAAGCTTTAATTAGAAAGTTTTGCATGTGGAGTTTCGGCGCGTCCCTGATTATTGAGATTTTGTTTTAAACTTGTTTTTTTATATTTTATTTTCGATTATAATAGTTTTTTTTGTTTCTCGTTCTTTTTTTTTTCCTCTGGTTTTGCTTCTCGTTTTCTTTTGGTCTTGTAATTCTCCCTCTTCTTCGTCCTCCTCCTCATTTTCGTATTCCTCCTCCTCCTCCTCCTCCTCCATTCGTTTATACCGTTTACCGTTTACCGTTGATGAGGTTTCAGGCCCTACTCCGCCCTGCTTCTTTTCTTGCTTCTGTTCCTAATCCTACTCATATTTCTCCTCCTCCTCCTCCTCCTCCTCCTCCTCCATGATTTTCTTTTTTCCTCTAAAAGTCCAAAGCGATGAATGTTACTGCTTGCTTATTCAAGGAAATATAAAACAGGCTCTTTACTTGATGAACTCTTTTGTGTGCGTGTGTGTGTGTGTGTGTGTGTGTGTGTGTGTGTGTGTGCGCTCGTTAAATACAAAAGCGTGTTTGTATAATGTTTGACAATGGAAATATGTTAATGCTTCGCTTAATACAATATCATACAATTTCATACAGTTTATTTTCACGTATTTTCTTCAGCAACGCTCAAGGGCACAAAAAAAGGAAACAATAATAAAAAAAAAAAAAGCCCGCTACTTATGCGCGGATCAATATATTTTCTCTTATTTTTCTTCCTTTCTTTCACTGGACGCTTTGAATGTTTAATGTACGAGCAAATATTTCCCCTTACACTTCAGTATTAATAATTTTTCAATCTCTTTTTATTCTCTTTCTATGCCATTTATCAAGCCTTGCCCATTTCTCTTTGTTTTTCTCTTTTTCTCATCTCCTCCCTCCTGGCATTCATTCATCATTTCCAGCGTTTGTGTTATTCCTTCTCTTCTTTTTCTTATTCTCTCTCTATGCCATTTATCAAGCCTTTCCCATTTCTCCTTTCTTTCTTTTTCCTCATCTCCTCCCTCCTGGCATTCATTCATCATTTCCAGCGTTTGTGTTATTCTTTCTCTTCTTTTTCTTTCTATTTCCTCTTTCTTCTTCTTCCTCTTCTTCTTTTTCATCGTCGTCGTCTTCTTGTTCCTCTTCTTCTTTTTCATCGTCGTCGTCTTTTTCATCTTGTTCTTCTTCTTTCTCTTCTTTTTCTTTACCTCCTCTTCCTCCTCATCCTCATCCATTTTTTCATTCTCTTCCCATTCTCTTTTATTTTAGTGGCTTATCCCTTTTATCTTTTTTTTTTCCTTGCATCCTTTTGTTATTTCCAGCCTTTGTGTCATTCTCTTTTCCCTCCCTCTTTTCCTTCTTTTCTCTACCATTTATCATTCTCTTCCCATTCTCTCTTTTACTTCAGTTGTTTATCCCCTTATTTTTTTTTCTTGCGTCCTTTTGTCATTTCCAGCGTTTGTGTCATTTTCTTTTTTCTCCTTTTTTCTTTCATTTTATACCATTTGTCATTCTCTTCCCATTCTCTCCCTTGACCTAGCGCCCTTTTTTTCCTTCTTATCTCTCCCTTTCTTGCTTTCTTCCGTTATTTGTTGTATGTTGTTCCCCCTCTCTCGTTTCCTCCTTTATTTCCTTTTC
>NC_066552.1:3974504-3987004 GCF_024679095.1 Eriocheir sinensis
TCTTCCTCCCTTGCTTCTCTTCCTCCGTTCTCATCTCCCTCCTCTTTTTTTTTTTTCCTTCTCTGGGGAGACGCTGCCACGCCCTTCCATATACCTTTGCCCTTTGCTTCCTCCGCCTCCTCCTCCTCCTCCTCCTCCTCCTCCTCCTCCTCCTCCTCCTCCTCCTCCTCCTCCTCCTCCTCCTCCTCTTCACTTAGGCCCACCACTGCCGTGTTCAAATTCATGGGACATTGTAAGGTCCCTTAGGGGTCAGAGAGAGAGAGAGAGAGAGAGAGAGAGAGAGAGAGAGAGAGAGAGAGCGAATGGATAGAAAAGGAAAGAAATGAAGAAGTAAAATAAGTGAAATAAAGAATAATAATAACTAAATAAAAAAAGAAGAAATAGAAGGAGAAGAAGAAGAAAGAGAGAGAGAGAGAGAGAGAGAGAGAGAGAGAGAGAGAGAGAGAGAGAGAGAGAGAGAGAGAGAGAGAGACTTTTCAAAATCTAACTCAACGAAAGGATTGAAATGGAAAAAAAAAAGAAAGAAAAAAGAGTAATACAAGAGGGCCTCAATTTCCTCTCTCTCTCTTTTCATGGCCTTTCTTTCTTTTTAATGAGATGCAATTAAACAGAATGGAATATTAATGCCCGGTACCAATTTCCTTTTTTGTGTGTGTGTGTGTGCGGCAATATTCTATCTCTTATGCTTTTAATTAGAACTTGCTGGGCGCCAAGTATGGATAGTAATCTCTCTCTCTCTCTCTCTCTCTCTCTCTCTCTCTCTCTCTCTCTCTCTCTCTCTCTCTCTCGGTAAGTCATTTGGAAGCTTCAGTAACATTAAAATCTGGATATTCTTCTTTTTTCTGTCTTTCAACGTTTTCTTCCATATTTTTCATTTTCTTTTAGTCCTCCCATTTTCTTCAGTCTTCCCATTTTCTTTAGTACTCCCATTTTCTGCAGTCTTCCCATTTTCTTAAGCCTTCCCATTTTCCTCACTTCCCATTTTCTTTACTTCCCATTTTCTCCTGCCGCTCCGTTTTCCTTAGTCTTCCCATTTTCTTAAGTCTTCCCATTGTCTTAAGTCTTCCCATTTTCTTCAGCCTTCCCGTTTTCCGCAGCATTCCCGTTTTCTGCAGCCTTCCCATTTTCTTCAGTCTCCCCATTTTCCTTTTCTCCTGCAAATATTGGTTTCTGTAGACTCGTGGCTTCCTGGTTGGCAAGATCGAAGATTAATTTGTATGCCCTCAGTTCGCTTCCCAGTCCATAGCGTAATATTATGTTTGTCGTTTTTGTTATTGTTATTATGTTACTACTACTACTACTACTACTACTACTACTACTACTACTACTACTACTTTGGCTTTCATTGTTACTGATCTTCCTTTATAAGTTGTTGTTTTCTTCTGTATGTCTTCTGTATGTAATTGTTGTTGTTGTTGTTGTTGTTCCTGGGTGTGGAGGAAAACATAAATAGATTTGCATACAGTTAATGGAACAAAAAAAAGGAGGAAGGAAGAAACACCATTAAAAAAAGATTAAAGGGAGGAAAAATGAGACAGGTAGGGGAGAGAGAGAGAGAGAGAGAGAGAGAGAGACTGCTTCCGTAACCATGGCAACTCTCGTTATCGCCTCATTTCCTTCACGATGGGAGGGAGAGAGAGAGGAGGGAGGGAAGGAGAGAGAGAGGGAGGGAGGGAGGAGGAAAGGGAGAATGGGAAGGAAGATTGGAAAGTACAATGAGAAGACGCTGGAAGAAAGGGAAACCGAAATGAGGGAATGGAGGAAGATGCGAGAGATAGGAGGGAAGGCATCATCATCATCATCATCACCATCATCATATTCTTTGTTACCTAATATCTTCCATTCAAACAGTAAATCAATGTGTATCCCCTTGCGTCATCATTGCCATCATCATCTTTGTTACCTAATATCATATTTGTTACCTAATATCATCTTTGTTACCTAATATCATCTAATATCATCATTGTTACCTAATATCATCTAATATCATCATTGTTACCTAATATCATCTAATATCATCATTGTTACCTAATATCATCTAATATCATCATTGTTACCTAATATCATCTAATATCATCATCTAATGTCATCATTGTTACCTAATATCATCTAATATCATCATCTAATGTCATCATTGTTACCTAATATCATCTTTGTTATCTAATATCATCATCTTTGTTGCCTAATATCTCCCATTCAAACAGTAAATCCATATGTGTATCCCCCTTGCATCATCATAATCATCATCATCATCTACATAATATCGTACTTCACACACTCCGCCTTTCATATAATCCAGGAACGGCCTATATTAGAACCTTCATCGTCAAATAACCTCAACTGTCTCGCTAATCCGCTTTCCCTCTGCAGTAGTAACGTCTCACTCAATATGCGCTGAAGTGAAACGCACATATGAACTTCTATCTCGCTTTTGTTCCTTCCCTTCTGCTATATAACACCTCACATTCTGCCTTTAAACATCTGTCTAGCATCTACTCCCTTCTTCCTGCACTAACATCACACATACTGTCTCACCTGAAGGGAAACACACATGAACCTCTATCTCGCTTTTGCTCCTTCCCTCCTGCTATATAACACCTCACATTCTGCCTTTAAACATCTATCTAACATCTACTCCCTTCTTCCTGCACTAATATCACACATTCTATCTGTCAAATGAAGGGAAACACACATGAACCTCTATCTCGCTTTTGTTCCTTCCCTCCTGCTATATAACACCTCACATTCTGCCTTTAAACATCTATCTTGCATCTACTCCCTTCTTCCTGCACTAACATCACACATTCTATCTCTCAAATGAAGAGAAACACACACATGAACCTCTGCCTCGCTTTTCTCCTTTCCTCCTGCTCTTATAAAACCTCACATTCTGCCTCTAATCACCTATCTAGCGTTTACTCCTTTCCTCCTGCACTAACATCGCATTCTGTCTCTCAACTGAAGGGAAACACACATGAACCTCTATCTCGCTTTTCTCCTTTCCTCCTGCTCTTATAACACCACATTCTGCCTCTCCTCTCATATGCTTCGGCTCATACTGTTCTGTTTTCTCTCTCTCTCTTGCTTTCTCTTCTCGTGTTGTAGATTATAATATTGCTCTCTTTACTCAGTCTCCCCTTGAATAACTGAAGTCTGTGGACCGTTTTCTTAATTAATCAAATATGAAAGTCCGTCTTGCGTTTACTCCCTCCCTCTTCCACTTATAACATCACACGTTCTTAGCTGAAGGGAGACACACATATAAACTTCTATCTTGCCTCAGTTTCTGCCTTGCGCTTACACCACACTTTCTACCTCTCGCATGAACTTCCATCTCCCTCTCACTCCTTTCCTCTTGCACTAATAACATCACACACTCTCTCACTCTCTCACAGAAGCCAGGAAATTCTATATATGAACCTCCATTTGCGACTAACTCCTTCTTTTTTTCACTAATAACATCACACACTCTCAAAAGCTGTATGTTTCCTTGTTCTTCGTCTTCTTTGTCTTCTTTTTCTTTCTGTTCTTGTTCTTTTTGTTTTTGTTCTTCATCATCATCTTCATCGTCCACTTGTATTTCGCTCTCCCTCTCTCTCCTTCCTTAATGGTATCACACGTATACAGCAAATTTCATAAGAAGATCACACGTTCTCTCTCTCAAAAGCCAAGACAACCTATATTTGAAGCTCCATTTGAGAGTAACTCCACCTGTATTTCGCTTTCCCTCTCTTCTCTCTCCTTCCCTAATGGCATCACACGTATACAGCAAATTTTATATACTCTCACGTCACATCTCCATCGCGAACGCTCTCCCAGCTTATGCCTCGCCTCTCCTCCTCCTTCCCCTTGTGTATTAATGCCATCACGGGGACTCTGAAGTTTTACCAGCACACTCGCATACCAACCTTCATTTGAGAGTGAGTTCGGCTGTTTCTCTCTTCTTCTACTTCATCTTCTTGTTCTTGTTGTTCTTGTTCTTTTTCTTTTTCTTGCTTTTGTTTATTTTCTTCATCGTCTTCATCGTCTTCTGTTTATTTTCTTGTTCTTCGTCTTCTTTGTTTTCCTTTTCTTTTTGTTCTTGTTCCTGCTTTTGTTTATTTTCTTCATCGTCTTCCTCGTCTTCTGTGAGTAAGTTTGGCTGTGTCTTTCCTTGTTGTTCGTCTTCTTTGTCGTCTTTTTCTCTTTGTTCTTGTTCATGTTTTTGTTCTTCTTCATCATCTTCTTCATCGTCTTCTTCTTCTTCTTCTTCTTCTTCTTCTTCTTCTTCTTCTTCTTCTTCTTCTGTCATCCATGTCCCTGTTCCTCCGGTCCCTTTGTGTTCAAGTTTCCTTTTATGCAATCTATCCATCTCCTCTTTTGCCTTTCTCTCTTCCTTCCTTCCTCCTGCATCCTCTATCTCCAACACACTCCTTTCCACTTAGCCACCCATCTACCCTATGACCTTTCTCTCCCTTCCTTCTTCCTGCAGCCACCTTCTCCATCAACAGGCCCACTTAGGTAATTCCTCTCTCTCTCTTTCTCTCGGCTTCCCTTATCTCGTTCACCTCAGCCTCCACATCTCTAGAACTATTACCAACGCTCACTTTATAACACGTAAGCCTTCCAGTCCTCGCCTCATACATAACATAACAGATTAAATAATTCACTATGTCTCCCTCCAACACAACACCACCCTTCACACACACACACACACACACACACACACACACTCAGGCCTTCATAATTGACTGCTCTTTCGGCCACCTCTTCGGATTCTTTACAGGAGCAGTGAGTAGCGGGCTTTTTTTTATAATTTCCTTTTTTTTGTGTGCCCTTGTGCTGTCTCCTTTGCTGTAAAATAAAATAAATAAATAAATAAATGCACGAACAGGACACATAATTATAAAGTTCTATCAGCGAGTCACTCCTGTACCGTATTTTGCTGTGTCTGTTTCCTCCGCACTAATGGTATCGCCGAGTCCGTAAATTTTCAACAGCATTCGGTTTCCTCCTGGCTTCGGCTCTTACTGTTCTGCTTTCTCTCTCTCTCTCTCTCTCTCTCTCTCTCTCTCTCTCTCTCTCTCTCTCTCTCTCTCTCTCTCTCTCTCTTTTGCTTTCTCTTATCGTGTTGTAGATTATGATATTGCGCTTTCTCTTCAGTCTCCCCTTAAATAACTGAAGCCTGTGGGCCGTTTTCTTAATTAAATGTTTCAGCGCATAACCATAGCCTTAATAGCTTAGACAGACTGTGAGGGAACTATTTACTGACAGAATCATAGCAGGGATGGCTTAGACAGACTGTGAGGGAACAATTTACTGACAGAATCATAGCAGGGATAGCTTAGACAGACTGTGAGGGAACAATTTACTGACAGAATCATAGCAGGGATAGCTTAGACAGACTGTGGGGGAACAAGAATCATAGCAGGGATAGCTTAGACAGACTGTGGGGGAACAATTTACTGACAGAATCATAGCAGGGATAGCTTAGACAGACTGTGGGGGAACAATTTACTGACAGAATCATAGCAGGGATAGCTTAGACAGACTGTGAGGGAACAATTTATTGACAGAATCATAGCAAGGATAGCTTAGACAGACTGTGGGGGAACAATTTACTGACAGAATCATAGCAGGGATAGCTTAGACAGACTGTGGGGGAACAATTTACTGACAGAATCATAGCAGGGATAGCTTAGACAGACTGTGAGGGAACAATTTATTGACAGAATCATAGCAGGGATAGCTTAGACAGACTGTGAGGGAACAATTTATTGACAGAATCATAGCAAGGATAGCTTAGACAGACTGTGAGGGAACAATTTACTGACATAATCATAGCAAGGATAGCTTAGACAGACTGTGAGGGAACAATTTACTGACAGAATCATAGCAGGGATAGCTTAGACAGACTGTGGGGGAACAATTTACTGACAGAATCATAGCAGGGATAGCTTAGACAGACTGTGGGGGAACAATTTACTGACAGAATCATAGCAGGGATAGCTTAGACAGACTGTGGGGGAACAATTTATTGACAGAATCATAGCAAGGATAGCTTAGACAGACTGTGAGGGAACAATTTACTGACAGAATCATAGCAGGGATAGCTTAGACAGACTGTGAGGGAACAATTTATTGACAGAATCATAGCAAGGATAGCTTAGACAGACTGTGGGGGAACAATTTACTGACAGAATCATAGCAGGGATAGCTTAGACAGACTGTGAGGGAACTATTTACTGACAGAATCATAGCAGGGATAGCTTAGACAGACTGAGGGAACAATTTACTGACAGAATCATAGCAGGGATAGCTTAGACAGACTGTGAGGGAACAATTTATTGACAGAATCATAGCAGGGATAGCTTAGACAGACTGTGGGGGAACTATTTGCTGACAGAATCATAGCAGGGATAGCTTAGACAGACTGTGGGGGAACTATTTACTGACAGAATCATAGCAGGGATAGCTTAGACAGACTGTGAGGGAACAATTTACTGACAGAATCATAGCAGGGATAGCTTAGACAGACTGTGGGGGAACTATTTACTGACAGAATCATAGCAGGGATAGCTTAGACAGACTGTGGGGGAACTATTTACTGACAGAATCATAGCAGGGATAGCTTAGACAGACTGTGAAGGAACTATTTGCTGACAGAATCATAGCAGGGATAGCTTAGACAGACTGTGAAGGAACTATTTGCTGACAGAATCATAGCAGGGATAGCTTAGACAGACTGTGGGGGAACTATTTGCTGACAGAATCATAGCAGGGATAGCTTAGACAGACTGTGAGGGAACTATTTGCTGACAGAATCATAGCAGGGATAGCTTAGACAGACTGTGAGGGAACTATTTACTGACAGAATCATAGCAGGGATAGCTTAGACAGACTGTGAGGGAACTATTTACTGACAGAATCATAGCAGGGATAGCTTAGACAGACTGTGAGGGAACTATTTGCTGACAGAATCATAGCAGGGATAGCTTAGACAGACTGTGGGGGAACTATTTACTGACAGAATCATAGCAGGGATAGCTTAGACAGACTGTGAGGGATTAAACCTATTGACATCTCTTTTGGCCGCTCTTTACTTTTATCTTTTATGGGAGCAACGATTGACGGGCATTTTTTCTCTCTTTTTATTTCCCTTGAGCTGCTTCCTTTGTCGTAAGAAAAAAACAAAACTTCGGCGCCTTACCACACACAGCAATCTCATTAATTTCCATACTATGTTCTCCTTCACTATTTTAACCACTATTCGCTTCACTACCACCTACTATCGCTCGTCTGTTTTCATTTTTCATTCCAGTATGCACAATTTTGTAGTGACCCTCTAAATCTTCCCGTTTTCTTCACCTTCATTTCTTCAGCCTACCCTTCAACTCACCACGTTTTCTTTCTCGTCTGCCTTCTATTACACACACGCCTGGGTCACTACAATTTCAAAACCCCAGTAAACGTGAGCTGTACATTCTCCTTCCTTCCATCAGAATCCCTCATCAAAACGTCTAACCAGGAACACAACGCCCAGCTCCCATGACCCATACATATACATATTCATACACATATATTAAACTACATACATATGCATTCATACTTCAACGCACGACAATCCGCTTCATCCTTTGCTGACTCTCCCGAACCGTCGCCGCTTTTTCCGGGGCAGTGTCAGATGATTTCATGCGTCCGCGCCTGCCATGATTGAAAAGAAAACGGGTTATAGGAGAGAGAGAGAGAACGGGAATATGGTTAAGGAAATGAAGAGCAGAGGAGGCGCGGAGGAATTTTGGAAACTGAGATGAAAGGAAGTGGAAACGAGAGAAGAAAAGAAAGCAGGAAAGAGAGAGATTACGAATATAAGACGAAGAATATGAAGAGGGAAGGAATTTTGGAAGAGATTAAAGAATGTGACAAAGAGAGGAGCGGAGAAAGAGATAGGAAATGAAAACAAAGGGAGAGAGTGAAAGAGATAAAACAAGAAGTAGACGAAGGAAGTGCAGATCAAAGGAAGGAACGAAGGAATTTTGTAAGCTGAAGAGATTAAAGAATGTGGCAAATAGAGGAGCAAAGAGAGAGAGAGAGATAGGAAATGAAAACAAAGGAAGAGAGTGAAAGAGAGATAAAACAGGAACTAGACGAAGGATATGAAAAGGAAAGGAAGGAAGGAAGGAATTTTTGGAAGCTGAAGAGATGAAGGAATGTGACAAAGAGAGGAGCAGTGAGATAGATGAGAAATGAGGGCAGAGGAAGAGAGTGAAAGAGAGATAAAACAGAAATTAGAGGAAGGATATGAAGAGGAAAGGAAGGAACGAAGGAATTTTTGGAAGGTGAAGAGATTAAAGAATGTGACAAAGAGAGGAGCAGAGAGAGGGAGATAGGAAATTAAAACTAAGAAAGAGAGTGAAAGAAAGATAAAACAGGAACTTGACGAAGGATATGAAGAAGAAAGGAAGGAATGAAGGAATTTTGAAAGCTGAAGAGATTAAAGAATGTGACAAAGAGAGGAGCAGAGAGAGAGAGATAGGAAATGAAAACAAAGGAAGAGAGTGAAAGAGAGAGAAAACAGGAATTAGAGGAAGGATATGAAGAGGAAAGGAAGGAACGAAGAAATTTTGGAAACTGAAGAGATGAAAGGAAGTGAGAAAGAGGTTGAAGGGAAAAATAGATAAGAAGATTAAACAGAGGAAGAGAAGAGAGAGAGAAAGGGGAGTAGACGAAGGATAAAAAAGACAAAGGAAAGAGCGAAGGAAGTGAGAAAGAGAGGAAGGAGGGAGGAAGAGAAAGAGAAGAAAAGAAAACAAGTTAATGGAGGGAGAAAGGGAAGAGGGAGAGAATGGAGATAAGACGAAGGAGAGAGAGAGAGAGAGAGAGTAGCCACATTCCTTGCCTTTGATGCGTAATAACTGTGTTTGTGTGCGTGTGTGTGTGTGTGTGTGTGTGTTCATTTCGACGCAAATAAACTTATACGCAGCAAAATGTTTCGGTCAATATCCATCTCTCTCTCTCTCTCTCTCTCTCTCTCAGAGAGAGAGAGAGAGAGAGAGAGACCTCCATTTCCACATTTCTCTCCACCAAAGAACATTCGGGTCTCCCTCACTCTGTTATCTCTCTCTCTCTCTCTCTCTCTCTCTCTCTCTCTCTCTCTCTCTCCCCCTCCCAAGGCCATTGAAAAGCATCTGTTTCACTCATATCCTCTTATCTCTCTCTCTTCTTATCTTTACCTTCCTTCCTCCCTCCCTCCCACCTTCCTCCTTTCCTCCATCCCTTATTATTTTCTCCCTCCATTACTCTTTCTCCCTCACTCCTCCTCTTCCTCTCTTCCTCCCTTCCTTCCTTCCTTCCTTCTCTCCCTTCTTTCCTCCATCTTTCCTCCCTCCCTAAAGACCAGGAGGAGGAGGAAGAGAAGAAAACTCAGGCCTCGATTATCTACTCCCTATGTGTGTGTGTGTGTGTGTCTCTGCTTCTCTCTGCTTTTCTCTCTCTCTCTCTCTCTCTCTCTCTCTCTCTCTCTCTCTCTCTCTCTCTCTCGGCCAGTTCCGCTTAAAGCCAACTCTCAGAGGACGGTCACTAGCTTTTGTTGGTGTTGTTTTTTATCTTGTTATTCTTGTTGTTGTTGAGGTTTGGGCGTAAAAAGGATTTCCCGGTATGAATAACACACACACACACACACACACACACACACACACACACACACACACACAATAAATGAAATATCTGCTTCCGTATCGAATTAGGATATTAAATTATTCTCTCTCTCTCTCTCTCTCTCTCTCTCTCTCTCTCTCTCTCTCTCTCTCTCTCTCTCTCTCTCTCTCTCCTTTAAGACCTAGCGCTTCAGATCAAATATTTAATGTCCGTTCTTTTCTCACTCACATGAAAGCACTGAGAGAGAGAGAGAGAGAGAGAGAGAGAGAGAGGGGGGGGGGGGTCAGTCGAATTTCAATCAAACTCTCTCGGATGACCCAATGAAGTCTTCCTCATTTCCAATTTTACCTTCTTATCTCCTCTTCACTCCTCCTCCTCCTCCTCCTCCTCCTTGACATCTTCACTCTGTTACTTCCTTCCTTCCTTCCCTCCTTCCCAATTATCTGTCCACCTTCCCTTCCTCATTTCCCTTCCTTCCTTCCTCCCTTCAGTTCTCCTCCTCCTCCTCCTCCTCCTCCTCTTCCTCCACTCTATTCCTTCCTTTACTCTCTCCTTCCCGTACATCTCTCCACTTTTCCATTTCCCATCTTCCTTTCTCTCCCTCCCCCCTTCCTTTTCTCTTCTTCTTCTTCTCTCTTCCTTCCTCTCTTCCTCCCGTTCTTCTCTTACTCCTCCTCCTCCTCCTCCTCCTCGATGCCTTCACTCTCTTTCTCCCTCACTCCCTCCTTCCTGTCCTCCTCTCCTCCCTTCCTCCTGTTGTCTTCTTTCTCCTCCTCCTTCTAAGCCGAATTTAAAGCCTCTTAAACTTGGCCAGGTAGACTAACCATCCTTCAGGTAACTTTGCGGAAGGCTTAATTAGCTAATTGTACCTTACCTGACTTCTTTCAACCTACTTTTCCTTTCCTTTCCCCAACCCCTTCTTCCCCCCTCTCCCTACCTCTCCCCATCTCCCCTTCCTCTCTCACTCCTTCCCGTCCTCTCCTTCCTCTCTCTCCTACCCTTACCCCTCCACCTCCTCCTCCTTCTTTCCCTCTTCCCACTTCTTCCTTCCACTGCCTTTTCCTATTCTTCCTCAACCCCTTCCCCCTCTCTCCACCTCCCTTCAACCCTTCCCCTCACTCCACCCCTCCTTCCCTTCCCCTCCCCTCACTCCACCCCTCCTTCCCTTCCCCTCTCCTCACTCCTTCCTCTCCCGCTCTTTCCCCTCCTACCCTCCACCTGATTTTCCTCTCTTTCCCCTCTCTTCCACCCTTCCCTCTCCACCTCCTCCTCCTCCTTCTTTCCCTACTCTACCCCATCCTCCTCTCTCCACCCCCCTCCCTTCACCCCCTCCCTTCCCCCCTCCCCCCATTTAAAGACGTATTGTGGGTAAGATAAAGCATAGTTAAGGGCATACGCTATTGCTCCTCGTTGCCTCGGTGCTCATCTCCGTGTCCTTTTCCCTTTGTGGTTAGCGGATATTAGTTTCTGTGTTGGCCAGACTCGGGATTAGCAGCGGATTGTGTGACGTAAGAAGCTCCTGTGTGTGTGTGTGTGTGTGTGTGTGTGTGTGTGTGTGTGTGTGTGTGTGTGTGTGTGTGTGTGTTTGGGGTCTTCTGATTGGTTATTGGGCGTGACGTCATCTTTGGCTCGCGTTGTGATTGGTTATTGGGCGTGACGTCATCTTTGGCTCGCGTTGTGATTGGTTATTGGGCGTGACGTCATCTTTGGTTCGTCTTCCGATTCGTTATTGAGTGATGTGATTGGTGGCTCGAGTTCTGATTGGTTATTGAGTGTTACGTCATATATGTCTCTGTTTCTATCGACATTTTTATTATTTGTTATTTCCTTTTTATTATTACTTATCATTTGCTTGTTTTTTTCATTTCATTCTTTCATTTTTTATGTTTCTTTTCTTCTTGACTCTTTCCGTCCTAATTAATGTCATTGGTCATTAAGAAGTATTAAAACAGCACTTCATTGATCGCCTATCGCCTGTTCTTCATCCTTTTTTTCATCTTTTTTCTTCATCTTATTTCTTCATCTTTTTCTTCATCTTTATTCTTCATCTTTTCCCTTCGTCTTTTTCGTCATCTTTTTCGTTATCTTTTTCTTCATCTTTTTCCTTCATATTTTTTCTTCATCAAATAAGTAGCAAAATTACACTTCATTAACCACTTATTAGTTTTATTCTCATTATCTCTCTGAGTACTAAAATAGTTCTTCATTGACCGCCTCTTCGCTTTTTTCTTCATCTTTTTCTTCATTTTTTTCTTCATCAAATAAGTAGCAAAATTACACTTCATTAACCGCTTATTAGTTTTTCTCTCATTATCTCTCTGAGTACTCAAATAGCTTTTCATTGACCGCCTAGTAGCTTTTTTTCTTCTTCTTCCTTCTTCCCCGTACCCAGAAAGTCGCGATAAACTTCTTGAGACCCTCGTTCACGGGACCCGGGTTCGATTCCCGCCCGCGCTGAGTGGTGTTAAGGATACCTCCGTGCCTTATTTCCCTCATCTTGTGGTTGAGGAGGAGTTGGTGGAGAAAGAGGAGGAGGAGATGGTGGAGAAAGAGGAGGAGGAGGAGGAGGAGGAGGAGGAGGAGGAGGAGGAGGAGGAGGAGGAGGAGGAGGAGAGGAAAAGGAGGAGGAGAGGAAGAAGGATGAGAAGAAAAAGAAGAAAAGGATGAAAAATACGAACGAGAAGGAAAATAAGAACAAGTAGAAGGAGGAGGTGGAGTAGAAGGAGTAGAGGAGGAGGAAGAGGAGAACAAGAACGAGAAGTAATAGCAACAAAAACAAAACAAAAAAAAATAACAACAGAAACAATAGGAACGAAAACAGAAATAGTAACATTCACAACAACAACAACAACAGAAGAAGAAGA
>NC_066552.1:3992004-4007004 GCF_024679095.1 Eriocheir sinensis
TGCTCCTAGAAAAAGCTCAGAGGAGTGGCCGGAAGATAGGTCAGTTTCAGGAGGAGAGGTGTCCTGATATTTTTTTTTCTCCCTCTTTAGAAACTCGAATTAATTTTTTGCCAGTGAATCATATACTACTTACTTGAGACGTCACTGATTTTTACATATTTTTCTCTTCTGGTGTTTTCTTTTCTATTCTTCTTTGTTTTCTATTTTTTTCTCTTTCTTTTTTGGTTCTGTTTCTGGTGTTTTATTTACTTGAGATGTCAGTGATTTTTACATAATTTTCTCTTCTGGTGTTCTCTTTCATTATTTTATTTGTTTCCCTCTTTCTTATCTATTTCTATCATTTTGTTTTGTTTTATTATATTCCTTCTTTCCTTCATTCTTTCCCGTTTCGTTCTGTATTTTCCACTTGCTTCTCTCCTTCTATTTTTCCTCACTTCAGAAAAATATTGAAATAACTTCTGCATATTTTTCTCTGTTAGTGTTTCCCTCATGACCCCTTCGCTTCACCTTTCCTTTATTACACTAAAAATAAAGGGATCGATCAATAGGAGAGAGAGAGAGAGAGAGAGAGAGAGAGAGAGAGAGAGAGAGAGAGAGAGAGAGAGAGAAGGGGGGAGAAAGAAAGAAAAATAAGAGAAGGAAAGAAAGAAAGAACGAGCGAAAAAGAAAGAAAGAAAAACGAGGAAGCAAGAAAGACAGACGGAAAGAAAAAAAAGAAAAAAAATTAATGCATGAAAGAAAGAAAGAGTAAGAGAAAGTAAAGGAAAGAAAGAAAAATGAGAAGGAAAGAAAAAAAAAGAAAGGAAAGTGGAAATAAAGAAAAATGAGAGAGAGAGAGAGAGAGAGAGAGAGAGAGAGAGAGAGAGAGAGAGAGAGTTTTCTGGGTGAGATAACAAGAGTTGACATGGAAACAATGCGTGAGAGAGAGAGAGAGAGAGAGAGAGAGAGAGAGAGAGAGAGAGAGAGAGAGAGACTATTGATCAGCGCTCCTCCATCGCCACCTCACCGCGTGTTCTACCTGTTACCTGGGCTGTTAATTAAGGTTCAAGGGACTCACCTGCACTCTTCTTTTGAAACATCGTACCTTCAAGAGGAGGAGGAGGAGGAGGAGGAAAAAGTTGTATTTGTAGCATTAGTGGAAAAAAGAAAGACAGAAAGAAGGAAAGAATGGAAGGAAGAAGGAATGAATGAAGAGGAAAGAAAATAAAGAAAGGAGGTTAAGGAAAATAATTAAAAGAGAGACTGAGAGAAAGGAAAAAGAAAGAAAGAATGAATGAAAGGAGTTAGAAGAAAGAGAAGAAAAGAAAGAAAGGAAGGAAGGGAGGAAGGAGGAGGAAAAAAGTAGTAGTAGTAGTAATGGAGGAAGAAAGAAAGAAAATGAAAGAAGGAGGAGGAAAGAACAGAAAAAAAAGAGAAAGAAAGAAAGGAGTGGAAGAAAAGAGTAAACAAAAAAGGAGAATAGGATAGAAAGATGGGAAGGAAACAGTAGAGAAAGAAAAAGAAAGAAAAGAAAAAAGGAAGGAAGGAAAAGAAGGAAAAGAATAGAAAGTAGAGTCAAGGTATTTGCGTATTCCAGAAATCGTATCATATATTTTCCTTAAATCTAATTGGTTGTTTTCCTCATCCTTGTAAATACGTGCGAGTTATTTTTTTTTTCCCTTGAAGCTCATAATATTTTCCGGATCTCTTGCTTCTTCTTACCACCTTTAATTGCTCCTCCTCTTTCCTCCTTTGCCTCCTCCTCCTCCTCCTCTTCTACCTTTCCCCGTCCTCTTCTTCCTCCTCCGTCTCCTCTTCTCGTTCGTTCGCTTCCTATTCCTCCTATCGCTCTCATTTTTCTTTCTCTCCCTCTTCCTCCTCTCCATTATGCTCCTTCTCCTTACTCTCCTTCTCTTCCTATTTCTCTTTTTCCTTTTTCTCCTCTTCTCATTCATATTCTCCTCATTCTCTTTCGCTTCCTCCTTATACCCAGCTGTCTCTTCCAGTTCCTCCTCCTCCTCCTCCTCCTCCTCCTCCACGTTCAGTTCTCTCCTCCTTAACTCGAGGAAATCCTGGACTCTCAAAACCAAGTCGACGTTCTAATGTGTCTCCCGATCCACAGACTCATCGACTAAACCTTTAAATAAATAAATAAGGAAAGAAAGAAAGAAAGAAATGAGGAGGAGGAGGAGGAAAAAAAAACATATTCAACACAAAACCATTCCCCAAACCCGTATCTTTCGTCTTTTGCCTTTTCTTCTTCTCCTTTTCTCTCCTTCCCCTTTCCTTCCTTTCTTCCTTTCTTATAACCGCAGTAAACTAAGTAGCACACGACGGAGGGACAAAGCAGAATATAAATAAACAAGAAAATATACACAGATAGACGTGAAAAAAGTGCTCTGAGGGCGTATTCTAAAACCTCTCGGCGTCCAAGTAGGCTACACATACTTGACAAGGCTTTCGTAGGAGTTTGGGGCATTTCCAGAGGTGTTTTCATGACCCTGGTGGTAGTCTGACCCTTCCTCTGTACCATGAACCTAAAAACACATACTTGACAAGGCTTTCGTAGGAGTTTGGGGCATTTCCAGAGGTGCTTTCATGACCCTGGTGGTAGTCTGACCCTTCCTCTGTACCATGAACCTAAAAACACATACTTGACAAGGCTTTCGTAGGAGTTTGGGGCATTTCCAGAGGTGCTTTCATGACCCTGGTGGTAGTCTGACCCTTCCTCTGTACCATGAACCTAAAAAACACAAACTTGACAAGGCTTTCGTAGGAGTTTGGGGCATTGCCAGAGGTGCTTTCATGACCCTGGTGGTAGTCTGACCCTTCCTCTGTACCATGAACCTAAGGAAAACTCATGAGAACCCGGTTAATCCCCTTTTTAAGCCTTTGGAAGTAGTGTATGTGAGGGGTGGAAGCGACTGCGAATTACACGTCTTATCCCATCTCTTCCCCGTGCCACAAGGTAGACCGTGGACCGTCGACCTTCGCCAGCGCGCCTGAATATTTGATCTAAGAGCCGCAGGACAACCCAACCGCTGCCCTCCGCGCCGCAAACAAGTCCCCTGTTCTTAGTTTTTCCTTTCCTTGTTACTATTACTTCAGGGCGTGGAGTCTCTGTGGTCTTAATCTCCGTTGTTGTTCCTCGTGTTTGTTTTGCCTAATTGCTGGCGGAGGAAAGGAGGGAGGGGTGGAGGAAGGCGTGGAGGTAATGATGTTAGTGGCAACGTTGCTAGATTGTCGTACTCTGCCTCATGTTTTCCGATTTCCGACCCAAAAACTGCATTTATCACCCAAATAACTGCCTTCATTTACGGTTATCGTTTAAATGGTTAATTATTGGTGCTTCTTGGCAACAGTTATGGCCAGAAACCGGTAAATACGCGGCTCTGAGTACGATAATCTGGCAACGGTGGTGGTGGTGGTGGTGGAGCAGCTGGCAGTCTTAATTAGGTTTCATGCTCTGGTTCACTGGCGTTACCTGTCCTATTAAGCGCTTGAATCAGGTGTAATCATTCTCACCCCCCTCCCCGTCCCACCCTCTCTCTCTCTCTCTCTCCATTCAGCCGTATCTATCTGTATCTAGTTTGTTTATTACCTCTAAATATAACTATCTATCTATATTTCCTTTCTAAAATCTAAATCTAAATCTATATATCTCTATCTTGCACCTTTAATCTATCTTCTCTCTTCCCTACTTCATTTATCTGTATTTAGTTCATTTATCAACTCCAAATATAACTATCTGTCTATATTTCCTCTCTAAAATCTAAATCTAAATCTATATATCTCTATCTTGCACCTTTAATCTATCTTCTCTCTTCCCTACTTCATTTATCTGTATTTAGTTCATTTATCAACTCCAAATATAACTATCTGTCTATATTTCCGCTCTAAAATCTAAATCTAACTATCTATCTTTATCTTGCACCCTTAATATATCCTCTCTATCTCCTTCTCCATTTATCTCTATTTGTATCTAGTTCATTTATCAATTCTGAATATAACTATCTGTCTATCTTTCTCTATCTATCTTTATTTCTTCTCTAAACTTTAAATCTATCTATCTCTATCTTCTGTTTCTCTTAGTCTACCCTCTCTCTCCCTCTCCATCTATCTGCCTGTCTATCTATATCTCTCTCTTATTAACTCTAAATATAACTATCTATCCATCTTTCTCTAGCTCTCCATATTTCTTCTCTAAACTCTAAATCTATCTCTATTTTATGTTTCTCTTAGTCTACCCTCTCTCTTCCTCTCCATATATCTGCCTGTCTATCTATATCTCTCTTATTAACTTTAAATATAACTGTTTATCTATAAATCTCCAACTATCTATTTCTTTTCTAAATACTAAATTGCCAATCTCTGTCTATATATCTTTCCATATCTCTAAATCTAATTCTTACCTAACCATGTCTCTGTCTGTCTCTGTATATATCTTTCCCTCTCTCTGCATCTAACTACTTATTAACTCTAAATATAACTGTTTATCTATCAATCTCTAACTATATAATTCTTTTCTAAACACAAAATCTCCCAATCTCTCTAACTCTAAATATAACTGTTTATCTATCAATCTCTAACTATATATTTCTTTTCTAAACACAAAATCTCCCAATCTCTCTATCTCTAACTTTAAATATAACTGTTTATCTATCAATCTCTAACTATATATTTCTTTTCTAAACATATAATCTCCCAATCTCTATCTCTATCTCTAACTCTAAATATAACTGTCTATTTATCAATCTCTAAGTATATATTTCTTTTCTAAACACTAAATCTGCCAATCTCTATCTCTATGTATCATTCAATCTCTCTAAATCTAATTCTTACCTAACTCTGTCTCTGTCTGTCTCTGTATATATATTTCCCTCTCTCTGCATCTAACTTCTTATTAACTCTAAATATAACTTTATCTATCAATCTATATATTTCTTTTCTAAACACAAAATCTCCCAATCTCTATCTCTATCTCTAACTCTAAATATAACTGTCTATCTATCAATCTCTAACTATCTACTTCTTTTCCAAACATTAAACCTTCCAATCTCTATCTCTATATATCTTTCCATATCTCCAAATCTAATTCTTACCTAACCAAGTCCCTGTCTGTCTCTATATATCTTTCCCACTCTCTTAATCTTCCTTCAGTCCACCTTCAAAGCCTGTTCGCGTGTGCAGCCGCCACCTCATTGGTCAGGCAGTATTGGCAAGTCTGGCGGAGTGATGATCAGCGGGGCTCCTCACTTATGCTCAGTGGTCGTGTGGGCGAGGCGTAAATCACGTCACCACTAAACAAAACGAGCGGAGGAAGTGCAGCGGGAGAGGAGGGAGGAGAAGGCGGATGGAAGAGGAGAAGAATAAGAGGATAACAGATACAACATAGATAGTTATTGAGTTAGGAGGATGGAAGAGGAGAAGAAGGAGAGGATGACAGATACAACATAGACAGTTTTTTGAGTTAGTTAGTTTAGTCAGTTAGTTATTTAGTTAGTTTAGCAGGAGAGGAAGGAGAAGAAGAAGGAGGATGTAAGCGAAGGAGAGGAAGAGGATGATAGTTAGAACATTGATAGTTAGTTAGTTAGTTAGTTAGTGCGGCAGGAAAGGAAGAAGAAAAAGAAAAAGGAGAAGGAGGAGAATGTAAACGAAGAAAAGTAAGAGGGTGACCGATAGATAGATAGATAGATAGTTAATTAGTTAGTGTGTGCAGCAGGAAAGGAAGAAAAAGAAGAGGAAGGAGAAGGGCGAAAACGAAGGAGAGAAAAAGAGAATAATAGATACGATTAGCAAGGAAGCGAAGAAGAATAAATGAAGATTATGTGAATGTGTGTAAAAGAAAGACATATGATAACCGATAAAGGAGGAAGCAAAGTAAGATACGATAAGATTTAGTGAACGTGTGTATCAGAGAAAGTGTGTGAGAGGAGGATAGTAGATAAAGAAAATAGATAAAGAGAGGAAGCAAAGAAGAATACGAGAAGATTGAGTGAACATGTGTATCAGAGAAAGTGTGTAAGAGGAGGATAGTAGATAAGAAAAATAAATAAAGGAAGGAAATAAAGTAAGGTACGAGAAGATTAGGTGAACGTGTGTATCAGAGAAAGTGTGTAAGAGGAGGATAGTAGATAAGAAAAATATATAAAGGAAGGAAGCAAAGAAGAGCACGAGAAGATTAAGTAGTTGTTTGCATCAGGGTAGAAAGAGAGAATATGAAAGTCGAAGGAAGAACCAAGTCGATGTTATGATGTGTCCTCCGATCCACAGACACATCCCAAACCTTCGAATAAATACATAACGAAAGAAAGAAAGGAGGAGGAGGAGGAAGAGGAGGAAAAAGTCATACATATTCAACACAAAAGATCGAAAATAAGAGAGAAGTAAATCCACCACGAAAAAGAATGTACGAGTTAGCAAAGGACGAGACGAGATTAAACAGACGCGGAGGAGGAGAAATGGAAGGATGAGAGGGAAGGAAGGGAGGCAGGTGTGTTAAATCATAGGAACGAAAGAGGGAGGTAAATGAAAGGGAATAAGGGAGTGAGGGAATAAGCGCTCAAAGGAGGGTACGAAGGGATTAGGTGGAGGAGGAGGAAGAGGAAGAGGAGGAGAAGGAGGGTAGTGGATAGCAGTGAAGAATCGTGCAGGCTGAATGGGTTTGGGAAGCTGGTCGAGGGTGGAAGATGATGAGGGGAAAGAAGGAAAGTAATAAGGGGAGAGAATATTACTAGAAGAAAAGTAGTAGTAGTAGTAGCAGTAGTAGTAGTAGTAGTAGTAGTAAAACCAAAACTCCGTAACCTTTAAAAATCCCCATAAAATTGTATCCTAGATTATAGCCATTAAAGTTTGGTTAATTATTAAACCTAGTTAGCGTGGCTTGAGGTAATGGAGTGCAATATAAGAGATAGATTACTTTTTACAGCCCATAAAAGAGAGGTTGTAAAAAAGTAATGTATTAGAAGTTGTAAAAGTAGTGGTAGGAATAGTAGTAGTAGTTGTTATGGTTGTGGTGGTAGTAGTAGTAGTAGTAGTAGTAGTAATAGTAATAGGAGGAGGAGGAAGAGAAATAGAAAGAGAAAGAGAAAGAGAAGGAGGAAGTGGAGTGGGGGAGATGATGACAAAAGTAAAAATAAAGATAATAATAATAATAATAATAATAATAATAATAATAATAATAATAATAATAATAATAACACCTACCCAGTCCCTATCACCCACCTCGCACACGTAATAGCAAGGGACAGGTGCCATAATTACTGCTTCCTGAATAACACTCATTTCCTATTTTATTTCCCTTGCCGTACATTTTTTTTCTCCGGCGTAAATAATGACGTCCGGCTCGGAGGTGTGTTGTTGTTGTGTTTTTTCGTTTATATTTTCGTATTTCTCGCCGTTTGTTCGTGCGCCAGGCTCTTAATTTAATTGGTACGAGGCGACACATTATTTCCTGATTGCTGAGTTAACGTTTTTATTTATTATATTTTTTTTTTTATATAGCAAAGGAGTCAGTTCAAGGGCATAAATAAAAAAGAAACAAATGTGAAAAAAAGCCCGCTACTCACTGCTCCTTAAAAGAATTAGAGGAGTGGCCGAAAGACAGGTCACGTACACACTAACTAACTAAAAAACTGACTAACTAAATCTAACAGGGGAGAAGGTGGCCGAGTAGTCAGTGTTCAGGCGTGGTGAGCCCGGGGACCTATAAAAAAATATAGGTTCGAGTCTCACCGAACACTAACTAAAACTAACTGGGGAGTGGCCGAAGATTGCTCACATGTTATCCAGATCTTCAAATGTCTTCAATCAACCCTTTACTTCAGTGGCTTCCTTCTAGTGGAGCATGAAAACGAAGGAGAAAAAGAGAATAATAGAGACGATTGAGAAGGAAGCGTAGGAGGGTAAGAGAAGATTATGTGAATGTGTGTAAGAGGAAGACAGATGATAACCGATAAAGGAGGAGGAGGCCAAGGAAGAGTCACACATCACGGCAGACACTATAAATTAAATTCGTGCGCCGTTAACAGGCTGGGGGTGTTCAAGAGACCCCCCAAGAAAGTCTAACGGCGCTATTGGCAGCATCTAATTAGAACTGACTAACGAATCAACGAAATATAGTCATCTAATATCGAACATGCTTTGAAGGTGGACTGAAGTACGATGCAGAGAGAGGGAAAGGTATGTACAGAGACAGACAGAGACATGGTTAGGTAAGAATTAGATTTAGAGATATGGAAAGATATAGAGAGATAGAGATTGGCAGATTTAGTGTTTAGAAAAGAAACAGACAGTTGGAGATTGATAGATAAACAGTTATATTTAGAGTTACATTATTGATAACTAACTACTAACCAACACAAACTATATAACTACCAAACTGCCTCTATATTACCAACTATATAACTAACCACTAATTACCAAACTACCTCTATATTACCAACTATATAACTAACCACTAATTACCAAACTGCCTCTATATTACCAACTATATAACTAACCACTAATTACCAAACTACCTCTATATTACCAACTATATAACTAACCACTAACTACCAAACTGCCTCTATATTACCAACTATATAACTAACTTCTAACTACCAAACTACTAACAATTCGTATTCGCTTTTCGCCGTATTTTATTACCTGTGTTGGATTTGTTTGGGGGGAACTTTTTTATGAACTGGCTCGAATTTTAAGCGGACTTCTACACCATAATACACACACACACACACACACACACACACACACACACACACACACACACACGCGCGCACATACACACACACAAACACGTATCCCCCCCCCCCCCATCCTCCACACACATAATGGCCTGCAGGTGTATTTCGAGTGCGTGGGTGTGACATCTATCATTACAGGGTCGAAACAAAAGGCAAAAAAAAAAGGGGGGGGGGGAGGGGGGAGAGGGGGTAGGGAGTTCCAGAAGCTACTTAATTGAACGTGTTAATTACCTCGCTAATGGAAAGCACATCACAGTAGAGCCGGAGCCTTTTTCCTTCCGAGGTTCAGTGGCGCGCAATTATACGGAAAATGTTTGATCCTTATAGTAAAGAGAGATTTAGCTTTGGGTTAGTGTTGATTCTGGGCAGTAATAAAACCTAGATAATGAGTTAGAGTTCAATTATACGGAAAATGTTTGATCCTTATGGTAAAGAGAGATTTAGCTTTGGGTTAGTGTTGATTCTGGGCAGTAATAAAGCCTGGAAAATTGAGTTAGAGTTCTGTAGTATTTAATTATTTATATCACCCATACCAAGTGCGAACGAGAGGTCAATTTCAAAAGGGAGGAGGTCAAGAGTTGGGCAGTATTTGATCCCACATACCCTGATCCAAAGAGATTCGATTCAGCATTAGTACAACATCCAACATTAAAACCACATCTACCTATTTTTCAAGTCATATTTAGACAGCACTCGATCCCACATACCCTGATACAAAGAGATTCGATTCATCATTACCATAACATCAACACTAAAACGACAACTACCTATTTTTCAAGTCAGATTTAAACGGCGTTCGATCCCACATATCCTGATCCAAAGAGATTCGATTCATCATTAGTACATCAACACTAAAACGAGAACGACCTATTTTTCAAGTCAGATTCAGACAGCATTCAATACCACATACACTGACCCAAAGAGATTCGATTCATCATTGGTACAACATCAACACCTAAACGACAACGACCTATTTTTCAAGCTAGATTTAGACAGCATTTGATTATCCATACCCCGGGCTAAGTGTATTCCCAACCCGTGCAGTGTTAACGTGATATATTAAGTCTTTTATTATGAATGGCAGGCACAGAGGCGAAATAGTGGTGTGTAAATACGAGGAGAGTGCTGGCGTAGTGTGGGCCGCGGGCTGGGTTTTAATTGGGCGAGGGGGGCGAGGAGGGGGTGGGGGGGCCGAGGAGGGAAGAGGGGGCGATAATGAGGCTCTCTACTGAAGGAGGCTGGAGGGAAGAAGGAGGTGAAGTGAGGCGAGTCTTCTACACTGAACTCCAGGAAGAACGAAGGAAAGGAAGGAAGGGAAGTCGAGAAGTTCAAGGGAAGGAGGAGGTGAAGTGAGGCGAGTCTTCTACACTGAACTCCAGGAAGAACGAAGGAAAGGAAGGAAGGAAGTCAAGAAGTTCAAGGAGGAAGGGAAGGAGAAGTGAGGCTATGCTCCTACACTAAACTCCAGGAAGAACGAAGGAAAGGAAGGAAGGAAGGAAAGTCGAAGTTCAAGGAGGAAGGGAAGGAGGAGGTGATGTCAGGCGATGGTTCTACACGCTAAACTCCAGGAAGAACGAAGGAAAGGAAGGAAGGAAGGAAAGTCGAAGTTCAAGGAGGAAGGGAAGGAGGAGGTGATGTCAGGCGATGGTTCTACACGCTAAACTCCAGGAAGAACGAAGGAAAGGAAGGAAGGAAGGAAAGTCGAAGTTCAAGGAGGAAGGGAAGGAGGTGTTGTCAGGCGATGGTTCTACACGCTAAACTCCAGGAAGAACGAAGGAAAGGAAGGAAGGAAGGAAGGAAGTAAAGTTCAAGGGAGGGAAGGAGGCAGGCAATGTCTCGAGGCTGCTGGTGCTCTGCGAATCGAGGAGGAGAGGAAACTCGATCATCTTGCATTGTCGAAAGAAAAATAAATCACGACCTTTCATTTTTTACAGTAAGGGAAGTAGATCAAGGGTAAAGTAAATGAGAAAGAAAAAGTCTGCCAGTACCTATTTTTTACAGTAAGGGAAGCAACTCAAGGGTAAAATAAATGAAAACGAAAAAGTCTGCCAGCACCTATTTTCTTTTTTACAGTAAGGGAAGCGGATCAAGGGCAAAAATAAATGAACACGGAAAAGCTTGCTAGCACACGAAAAGCCTGCGAGCATATTTATTTTCTCCCACTTCATCAGTAACTCAAGAGGAACTTTCTTTTTGGATTAATAATGACGGCGAGGTCGAGAAAGAAAAGCCTTTGAAATTATTAAAAGAAAAGTTAAGAAGTTAATCAGGAAGGAAAAGTTAATCAGGAGCTTTAATTTAACTTTTTCCACTTGTTTTCTCGTTCATCAATAACTAAAGCAGTGGGTCTCAACCTTTTTTGTTCTGTTCCCCCTTTTCCGGTCACTTTTCTACCTGTGGACCCCGACGAGGGCCAAATTTTCACCTGTGGACCCCTACAACAAGGGCCAAATTTGTCCCGTGAGCCGTGAGTTTGACAGCCCTGGCACCGTTAGCTTAAGTAGAGCATTTCTAGCATTTAAGCATTCAGTTTTAAGGATTGTGTACACTAGTATGACTTTTATTCCGAGTCGCATGTCTCCAAATTCCATTATAAGAAATTTGAAAATAATTAGAATCTCTGTGGACCCCTTGAAATTCTTCCATGGACCCCTCGTTGGGAACCGCTGCCCTAGAGGAACTTTTTTTTCGGATTAATAATGATGGCGAGGCTTAGAGAGAGGAGACTCTGAAATTATGGAAAGGAAAAGTAAATCAGGAAGTTTTATTTGAAGTTTCCACTTGTTTTCTCATTCATCAGAAAATCAAGAGGAACTTTTTTTGGCTTAATAATGATAGCGAGATTAAGAAAGAAAAGCCTGTGTGAAATTATGAAAATGAGAAGTAAATCAGGAAGTTTTGTTTGACGTTTCCAATTGTTTTCTGGTTCATCAGTAACTCTGGAGGAACTTTTCAGATTAATAATTATGATGGCGAGGCTTAGAAAGAAAAGTCTGTATGAAACTACGAAATGGAGGAGTGTCTGGAGTGTAAGTAAACAAGGGAACGCCATGAATTACAGCCGTGTTTGAGAGATGAACGAAAACGAAACATGTAGCGTTTAGAAGGCGAGAGGAATTTCATGTAGATTCAGGAATAAAATAATGGGGACTCGGTACAGAGAATAACAATAAAAAATAAGAAAAACTGAAGAAAAAAAATATCAATCAGAAATAATAGAAAGCTGAAAAAATGAAGAAACTGAAAATTATCAATCAGAAATAGAGAAAACTGAAGGAAACTGAAAAATAACAGTCAGAAATAAAGAAAACTGAAGAAAACTGAAAATTAAATCAAAGAAATATAAAGAGAAAATAAAAACTAAAGAAAACTGAGGCAAGAATGAGACGAGAGGAAATTCAAGTTGACCCAAGATTAAAAGGATGAAGATATGGCGCAGAAAATAACAAGCAGAAAAAAAAAAGAATCTGGAGAAAACAAAAATAAACGTAAACACAAAAATAATCATCAAACAGAAGCAGGCGAGAAGGAAATCAAAGGGTTGACTCGAGACTAAAAGGATGAGGAAATCGTGGCGCAGAAAATAACAAGCAGAAGAAATAAAAAAAAAAACTGGAGAAAACAAAAATAAACGTAAACACAAAAATAATCATCAAACAAAAGCAGGCGAGAGGAAATCCAAGCGTTGACGTGGGCCCAAAAGGATGAGGAAGACGCGTGGCCCGGAAAATAACAATAAAAAATAGAAAATGAAAAGAAAAATGTTAAGAAGGAAAGACGACTGTGAATAAGTGAAGGAAGACTCTTGGGACCAAAGCAAGGCGGTGTGTGTGAGAAGGAGAGAGGAATTCCATGTTTGCTTGGTACTGACTAAACACACACACACACGCACACGCACACAAACACAAACACACACAAGGCTAGGTTGAGAAAATAAGAAAGAAAAGGATGAAAACGAAAGAAAGACAAATTAATATAAGAATGAAAGAAAGAAGAAAAAGGAGAAGAATAAAAAGGCAGAAAAATGAAGAAAAGAAAAGGAAAATTGAAAACGTAAAAGCAGAAAAAAGATGAAGAAAGAAAGAAAAAAGAAAAAGAAAGAATAGAAGAAAAGTGAAGACAACACACACACACACACACACACACACACACACACACACACACACACACACACACACACACACACACACACACACACACACACACACACACACACACACACACACGGAAGCGTCTGCCACCCGCCTCTTTTGTCTCCCCTTGTTGAAATCTGTTGCTTGTGTGTTTGTTTGTTTGTTGTTTCGTTGACTTCCTGGAGGGGTTTTTTTTTCGTCCTTTGTGTTTGTTTGTTTGTATTTGTTGCAGTTTTCTGGGTGTTTTAACGTTTTCTCGCGTTTTGCAATGATTGAGGTCGTTTTGGGTGGTGTGTTTGTGATTGCTGTGATTATGTTGGTCTTTGGTATTTTCCTTTTTCCTTTTCTTTTGCTTATTTTTTCATGTTTTGTATTTACTTTTTCGTTTTTTTCATCATTTTCTGCTTTTCCTGTTTCTTTTTTCCTTCTGTCTTTTTTTACTTTCTTTTTCCCTCTTTTTCTTCTATCTTTCTTTCTTTCTTTCTTTCTTCATATTTTTTCCTGCTTTTACTGCTTCTTTTTCCTTTCCTTCCTTCCTTCTTTTTTCTTTCTGCTTTTTTACTTTTCTTTTTCAATATTTATTTTTCTTTTTCTTTTCACTTCTTTTTCTTTTCTTTTATCTTTATCTCTTTCTCTCTTTCATTTATTTCTTTGTCTTTTTCGTTTTTCACCTTTTCCTATATTGTCTCCCTACTCTTCATCATCACCAACACCAACACGAACACCAACACCAACACCACCACTATCACCATCACCTCCTCTCTCGCAACTCTCAACCCCCGCGTCACAACTCTAAATGTTTTCCTTATCGCGGTGGGGAGCCAAAGAGTCTCCTCATTAAGAGAAAACTAATGTGACTCACTGGGAATGTTCTTCACGAGTCGCATGCAAATGAGAGAGAGAGAGAGAGAGAGAGAGAGAGAGAGAGAGAGAGAGAGAGAGAGAGGGAGAGGGAGAGGGATTGGGAGTGGGAGAGAAAGGTGAAGGAGCCAAAAATAGACAGACATAGACAGACAGACAGACAAAGAAAGGTGGACAAGCTAGTAGAGAGACAGACTTATAAACAGATAGGCAGGCAGACGGAGAAATGGAGACAGAAAGAGAGGCAGACAGACAGACAAAAACAGACAGGGAGACGGAAAAACGGAGACAAAGAGAAGTGGACAGACAGACAGACAGACACAAAAACAAACACAAATAAAAATTTTGGAATGTGTAAAATAACAAGAAAATTTTAAATGAACGAAAATATTAACGAAAAGAAAGAAAATATTACACGATACATTAAAGAAGCGGAGAAAAAATATTATGGAAATTCCTGAACAAATTTCTCCTTCTTAAATGTAAACACGCTATTAGGAAAGTCATTAAGTCGACGTATTTCGGCATTTTGGGAATATCTAAAGAATGTTTACGAGAGTTTGTATCGTGAATAAGAATGTGAAACTGAGTAGGAGGAGGAGGCGAAGGAGCAGGAGGAGGAAGAGGAAAAGGAAGAAGTAGAAGAAGAAGAAGAAAACGAAAAAGAGGAAGAAGAGGAAAAGAAGAAGAAAAGGGAAAAAAAAGGAAAGACGAAGGAGAAAGGAAAAGTAAAGAAGAAGAGGAAATGGAAATAAGAAGAAGCAGAAAAAGAAAAAAAGGGGAAAAGCAGGAGCAGAAAGAAAATAAAAACGAGAAAAGAAAAAAAAGAAAAAGGGGAAGACGTAAATGAGGAAAAAAAGGAGAAAGATAAAAAAAAGTAGAAACTGAAGAAAGATCCAAATGAAGAACGAGAAGAAATTAAAGTAAATGAGAAGAAGCAGGAACAAGATATGGAGGAAGAAGAGAAAGAGAAGAGGAGAGGAGGAGGAGGAAGGACAAAGGAAGCGGCGGAAGATCAAAGGAGATGAGGTACACGATAATAGTTATTGTGTATTGAAGAAGGGAGGAAGAAGAAGGAAGGAAAAATGTAATAGTTATGAAGGGACGTTAGTGAAGAGAAGCAGAGAATGAGGAGAAGGAAGAGAACGAAAATAAGGAGAAAAGGAAGATGAAAGATAACAAGAAAACAAAGAAGAAGGAATAGAACAAGAATAAGAACAAGCCAAGAAGAAGAGGAAGAAGGAAGGGAACAAGGAAAAGGAGAACAAGAGTATGAAGAAGAAGAG